>NC_083638.1:20436589-20564089 GCF_963576545.1 Limanda limanda
TTAGGTGATATTTTAGACTGGAAGTACTCCGGTGATAAGAAAATTCACCTTGGCAGTGGCTACAAATTACTTTGGTTCTGTCGACTCCGCCGTCTGGAAGAACTTTAAAATGGCCATGTAAAAGCTCCGTACCCTTATCCATGGTTGTTTATCCGCCAATTATTTTCTTTTTTCCGGTTCCGCAGCAGTCAGCAACAGACTTTCACAAAATAAAAGCCTTACTTTCACAATAAAACAATAAATAATCAAACCTGAGTTAATGCGAGATAAAATAATTGTCTGAGTTAAATAAGTGATGAGTTAACCCGAAATTAACTAGTTAACTTAACCCAGCCCTAGTTTAAATATATTATTCGTATATGCAAATATTAGGAAGAGGTTTCAAAGTATGTTTTAAACAGATAAATACAAAGCCTTTCAACAACAGCGTCCATGTTTTTTTCTGTTTACCCACTTCAAAGCTCATGAACACACCATAGTCAGATCAACACCTTTCACAAGGTATTTATAATCTAAATTAAAACCAATCAATGAAACTAAACATGTATTCATTTATCAGTAACAACTACCTAAAACAACAGAAATTAATAACAAATATTTTAGTGTTCCTCTATTTTTGTCCAATACGTTGGTGGCAGGGTTTATGGCCCATAATGCACCTGGCCACCAAAGGGTGATAAAGAGATTTTGGTTTCGCTTTCGGGAGCTGCTGTGTCATCCATCCACTGCGGTTATGTCCAGTAGTAAAACTTGCTTGCATATTCATAGATTCTGGATTTTCATCAAGTAAATACAAGATATAAACTTATTTTAGAAATATCCGCTAAAACTATTCGCATTAATCTTCTAATGGGCACCGTTGTCACTTAGATGGTTTGGCTACTATATATATTCACAATTATACCAACCAAAAAATTGAAATATGAAATTGTCAACCAAAGCAGTTATCTATTATTTTCTTTTTTTATACATATAATCATGTCATGCCCAGCCAAGTCCATTTTTATTCATATAAACCTGCAATCTTGTTTCAGCTAGACTGGAGGCTGAACTTGTCAGGATGACTGACAGAACAGACTTACAAAATGGGTTTGATTGACAGTCATTGGAAAGCACTGTTAAGATACAATAGATTCTCTTCTAAACCATTCCTGACGATAAACCTCGTTTTCAACAAGCAGAGTGATATAGACGACAGTAGGCTAAATCCTACATAGACATTTATGATACGCCAGCATGAAGTGGGTTTTTGTGTGCGAGGGTATTTCCCTGTGATAAAATCATGCAAAATAGACATACGTGGGAAAAAATGCAGGACGTGCCACGGTATGTTTCTGTCTGCCAGGTCATGTTTTCTCTCCAGACGTGGCATTCTCCTCCCGCCCACCAGATGTCCCTGGACTTTCTGTGGCCATATCTGCCTGCTCACCTGTTTTCTATCCTCAATTGCTGGTGCTTCCCCGCCCACTCACACAACCCAAACCTGTTACCTCATGTCTCTTACCAAAACTCACACCTCACTGCTTTTACCAGCTTCTTGCCAGTCAATCTGTGTATATTCCCCCGTCCCCTCTCCCCCCGCTTGATCTACCTGCTCTGAGTGTTTCCTTGTGTAGCCTACCAGCTAACTGTATCCTCCATGCTGTTTTCTGTTCCTGCCAGCTCGCATGTCTACACACCTGCTTGATAACCCCACTGCATAAGCCAGTTTATTCTTATTGAAAGCTTCTACACCAGTCTGTCTTGTGTGTCTGTGCTTGTGTTCTCTCTGCTATTGATGATACCTGCAACCATAGCAGGGGAGTTGAGGAGAAGCCAAGGAGCAGTGTCACAATAAAATGTGGGTGAGCTTATGTTTCTAAACGGAAACGTGCAGTGTAACATTTCTCATTTGATTGTCCTGAAATGATTGCAGGTCGGAGATGATAAACCCAACAGCACGTGCAATCAGCCAAGCAGACACACCCTTAAATGAATTGTGGGTAACCATGAACACAGAGAATATCATACAGTACCTTAGTGCAGATGTGAGCTGCAGCAGAGTGACACACGTCAGATGGCAAAGAGGACAAAGCTCGCAGTTTGGATTAGTTTAGCCCCAAGAGATCGGGCTACTGGACGGAGTTATTTAGACGAAGGATTTCAAAACATCAGTATTAGCATTTAGATGCACCGAGGATATTCCTATTTTAGGATATAGTGAAAGTAGGGGCAATGTGAGACATGCAATGTTAAGGAAGATGGAAAGAGCAGCTGGTGCCACCCTTTGGTTATTTAGTAAGCAAATCACATTTCCTGACTGCTGAACAATGTATTGACACCGCCACACAGCCACCCAGAGAAAGTGCAGCATATTAAAATTACATTCCGTACATCACTGGGACACATGTTAGATGTATTCTTCGTTTGTTATAGCCAGGGCATTTGGATGTTTTGAAATGTGGAATAAGTAGAAACTGTTGGCAGGACTGTGGATTGCGTCACTCCAGGAGTGAGTATGTGAATGGATGCGTCAATAAAATGTGGGACTGTGCCATGGAGACCACTGTTAATTTCCTGTTTTCAAATTACTTTCAACACTGGCATCTTTTAACCAAAACCCCAACTGTTTGTCAATCTTAAACAAGTGTTCATTATTGTAGCTATTACACATGTCCCTTAAGGTTGATCTTATGTAATACTTTTAACTCAAACCGAGTTGTGTCCCTCAACAAAGCACATATTTTGAATCAAATATCAAATGATGGCCATCTTTAAACATGTCCATGTTGTGTTCTGTACATAAACAATATCTAAAGTGACTTTTAATGGTTTTAAAGGCACTAAGAAACTATGTTGTCCTACTGAAATGCACCCGTCAGATCAGAAGGGGCTTCATTGCTTCTATTTCTGTTCTTTAATTTGGAATTGTGTGTGTATTTACGTGTCTGTGTGTATTCCTACATGATACACACAATATGGTGAACTCCCAATAAAAGGATTTGTCCACAGTGCTGCTAATGGTCAAGACTTTACCAGCAAAATTCAAGTTACCATAACTCCGCAGCAGACAAGCCCTCCTTTGTTTATATGCTCTCCACTAATATTTTGTAAATAAGTAAATGATTTTCAAGCTGCATCTTTAAACAGAAAGTTAGCTTCACACCTCAACATCTCACAGAATTAGGCAGCTGAGATATGTAGACCCATTGTTTTTTGCATCCTGTTTGTAAGAAATGTGATAAAAAGTGTTGTGTATGTGCTAGTTTGAATCCTTACACGTCTAAAATCTGGCTTCACAAACAATAGAGCTCTCGAGATATTTGTAATTCATGATCATTTATTAATGAAGATTCCATTATCAGGAACCCAGTTTTCCGCCCACAAGAATATAACATCTGTACATCATTGTTGCAACGTGAATGGGCACTAGATAACAGATAAGGGAATCGATTCATTTAATAATGAAAATGATAATGATGATGGTTATGAAATTAAACCAAATGCCAGCTAATATGTCTCATCCATTAAATATCTTGCCATTCAATATGAGGAAAAGTTCAAACCAATAAGCTTAGGGTCACTAGTTTCCTGTTGTGATAACTTAATGTCAGTCGTGACTCAAATGATGAACAAGCCACACTCCCACCTGTCATAACAGAAAATAACTATTTGCTCCACACGCATGACAGATCTCTGTGCCTCATTTGAAACATACATTGCTGCCAACAGTGGAATCAGGTGTCAGACAGAAACATGTTGCAAAATACAGCATTCGGTGTTTACTGTAAAATTTGAACTATCCTACAGTTTTTATGACAAATAGTAATTGTCTTCTGAACTAGCTAATTGAAATATATCAAGACTGCACTTCCTGCTTTGCCACGTCCTTCCCACATATTTAGGGCCCGTAGGCCCTATTGAAATTGTAAGGATTATTATTATTATTAGGGCCCGAGCACAGACATCAAAGGTGTCTGGTGAGACCCTATTGAAATTGTAAGGATTATTATTATTATTAGGGCCCGAGCACCGAATGGTGAGAGGCCCTATTGAAATTGTAAGGATTATTCTTCTTATTATTATTATTATTATTGTGACTAAAGTGAATTGGCTTTTTGAGGGCTTTAACATGCTGAACTTCTTACCAAACTTTGCAGAAAATTAGAGGGTGGTGAAAATTTACGTATTCTGTTGTATTTGGAAATGGGCGTGGCAAAATGGCTCAACAGCGCCCCCTGGAACCCAGCCCCTAGGTTTCCACATAACCGATTTTCACCAAAATCGGGCAAGAGGTGTATCGTGACTAATCATGAAAAAAAGTCACAAAGGGCATTATGAAAAACGCAACAGGAAGCCCGCCATTTTGGATTTAGTGGCCATTTTGGCCATTTTGGCGATTTTTACTTTAATGTACTTGTCCCAGGGCTTTCATCAGATCAACTTCAAATTCAGATGAGTGTCATCACAACAAGATGGAGAAAAAAGTTGACTTAAAAAATCAACTTTTCGCCACACCGTGTGACCTTGGCGTGGCATCAAAATTTGATTAAACGCCATCAAAACACGAGGTTCTGTATCTCGGACAAACACGATCCAATCGAGTCCAAACTAGACACATAAGACAAGAGACCCGGCTTGATGACATCTGCACTGAAATCATGACTTAATATCACAGCGCCCCCTGGTGGCATCAGGAAATGTATGTTTTTTTGCATGTCTTACACTTGGATGTATTTCTCCTCATCCACTGACCTCAACCATGTCAAACTGTATCAAATGGGTCTCAAGACATTGATAATGAAGATATAAGATTACTGTGACTTTTCGTCAAACACAGTATTAATGGCGTGGCATCAAAGTTCATCAACTCGCCATGACACACGAAATTGCTGTAACTTCCGTGTTCATGGTTCCATCTCACTCAAACTACACGTGTGTGTTAACATCCCCCCCCTTAAGATATTCATATGGTTTTAAGAAATGGGCGTGGCAAAAAAACTGACTAGCGCCCCCTAAAGGGCAGCCCTGGCACTACGATTGGTTGACATGTACAAAAATTGATTATGGCATGTGTCTTTTCATAACAAACAAATAAGTCTCTTGGATCGATATGTTAGACCAAACAGGAAGTCCGCCATTTTGGATTTAGTGGCCATTTTGACCATATTCCACATTTTTACTTTGACATACTTGTCCCAGGGCTTTCATCAGTTCATCTTTAAATTCAGATGAGTGTCATCACAACAAGATGGAGATAAAAAAAGATTTAGGGATTGTTTTTTCGTCATACCGTGTGACCGTGGCGTTGCGTCAAAGTTCATCAACTCGCCATGAAACACGAAATGCTGTTACTTCAGTGTTCATGGTTCTATCTCACTCAAACTACATGTGTGTATCAACAGCCCCCCCCCCCTGAAGATATTCATATGGTTGTAAGGCCGTGTGACCGTGGCGTCGAAGTTTGATTAAACGCCATCAAAACACGTGATTCTGTATCTCGGACATATATTGTCCTATCGAGTCCAAACTAGACATGCAAGACTAGAGTCCCGGCCTGATGACATCTACACAGAAATCATGACTTTAAATCACAGCGCCCCCTGGTGGCTACAGGAAGTGATGCGTTTATTGTCCAATTGAGTCCAAACTAGACATGTAAGACTAGAGTCCCAGCCTGATGACATCTACACAGAAATCATGACTTTAAATCACAGCGCCCCCTGGTGGCTACAGGAAGTGAAGTGTTTATCTTTGCCACAGAGAGGAAAACGCATCCAAAGCAGAGACATGCGCTTGGTCATTGATCGCTCTCTCCCCCGACCGCAACAGACTTCAACGTGCAGGTGCTCGGGCCCGCAAGTGCTACAACGTAGCCCTAGTTATTATTATTATTATTATTCAGGCAAATGAATTGGCTTTTTGAGGGCTTTAACATGCTCAACTTCTTACCAAAATTTGCAGAAAGTTAGAAAGTGGTGAAAATTTACGTATTCTGAAGGAATTTTCAATGGGCGTCGCAAAATGGCTCAACGGTGCCCCCCGAGACAGCCCGAGACCCCCGGAAGGTATTCCCATTGACCTATCTTCACAAAAATCGATATACAGGTGTATCATGACCAGACAAACAAAAAAGTCTCTGGGTGCAATTGGAAAAACACAACAGGAAGCCTGCTATATTGCATTTAGTGGCCATTTTGGCCATATTCCACATTTTTTCTTTGATACACTTGTACCAGGGTTTTCATCGGATCAACTTCAAATTGAGATGAGTGTCATCACGACAAGATGGAGATAAAAACTGACTGACGGATTTTTTTTTAATCACACAGTGTGACCGTGGCGTGGCGTCAAAGTTTGATTACACGCCATTAAAACATGATGTTCTGTAACGCGGACATACAGGGACCATGAATCCTTTGATTTCAGTCTTCCTAGATCAAAGGAAACTTTATGTCTTGCAAAGGTTACGTCTCTCTCTCTCTCAGAACTGGTTATTTTTGTTTTTTTCAGACAAAAAGCATGCAACGCTTCAAAATGGATGTGCTCGGGCCCACCCAGTGCTGCTTTGCAGCCCTAAAAATATTATATTTTCATTTTATCAATGTTTTCATTATTATTATTATTATTATTATTATTATTATTATTATTATTATTATTATTATTATTATTATTATTATTATTATACCAACATGGTCCTTGAAAGCTACATGGTTGTTACCCACTGACTGGTTTAGGAAAATATATTAAATGGACTAAATACTATTACTATTAAATACACAATCATCTGTCACATCAGAATACGGTAGTCACATGACTTTGACTAATTAAGTCATAAAACTCAGGCCAAACCCGAGTCTTAACTTACTGTAGCTGCATGAGGATGAATCAACTGGCTCGAATTTGGATAATTTGTTTTGAATTTACAAGTATCCACCATCGCAACAACTGGGTACCCATCATCCATATTTTTTATTATTATTACTCATAGTTCTGTGGATTATGGGTTTAAACATCAAAGTGCATCAGATATGACTCAGATGTTTACAGGATGTGATGTCATCCTGTGGGTAAAGAAATTAAGACTTGTGACGAGTTGCAGTTGCAGTTTTTTATTTGTTCAATCTCAAAACAACAAAATAATGACAAGTGTCCCGAGGTCGAAAACACGCCGCTGGTTATTATTATTATTATTATTATTCAGGCAAATGAATTGGCTTTTTGAGGGCTTTAGCATGCTCAACTTCTTACCAAAATTTGCAGAAAGTTAGAAAGTTGTGAAAATGTACGCATTCTGAAGGAATTTTTAATGGGCGTTGCAAAATGGCTCAACGGTGCCCCCCGAGACAGCCCGAGACCCCCGGAAGGTGTTCCCATCGACCGATCTTCACAAAAATCAATACACAGGTGTATTTACAGTTGAAGTTGCTTTCATTTAACAGACAAAACAAAGGTTCTTCATATTATATACAATTATCCAATTTAATAAAACTGCATGATCCCTGCAATTGTGTCACACATTTTTATTTTGTCAACGTTGTTATATTAAGGAAAGTCCTATGTTCATTTTCCTCCCATTCAAGAACATTTCCCTGCTCGGCTCAATAAAACAAAAGGGAAAGTCTACAATAGCTCTACCAATACAATAGCTCTAATTCTATAGCCTTCACCATCCCAGCTGAATGCGTAATCTCCTCCCCCCCCCCCCCCCCTTTACTCTAAACAGAACGTAAACATGTGTTAACCTTGACTCTAAAGCCAAACCTTTCAAACAGGATTGGATACAATGTCCTCCTCGAAAACATCCTCACTTCCAAGTGCTAAAACTGAAAAATAACCATGAAGACACCATGACACCATGAAGTATGACATTAATATGATATAACAAATTAAATAGACACACACACACACACAATTCTTAACTCAACAACCAGAATAACCATTATCTGACACCCAACTCAGCAACCACAGTTTTTATAGAGACTTTACCAATATATCAAATCAGTTTTGTTTTTTGTGATATGATGGAATACCGGTTAATGAAAAAGGATTAGATGGATATCCAGAATTATTTAAGCGAGTACATATATACATACATAATATACCTAATATTTCAAGCTGTCATTATTTATCTGCCCCGTAAAACACACAAAACCACATCATGCTGGTTGTGAATGCTATTTTATACCTGAATAGGGTCAATTTTTTAATTATTTAAGCCCATATAAAGTAATAATATAATGTTAAAAGCCATTCAGTTAAGTATTTCCACAACCCTTACCGAACATTACTGACATCAATATTAATTGAAGGTCAAAATACAAGGGCATTTTACATATCTGCTATTTTATCAGCATGACCTCCTCTGTGTTTTTAACAAAGAAATATGTGCTCAAGTTTCTTTCAGCATTTGTTTTTACAACAGTGGCCTCTCTTTCTACTAAAACAGCATGGTGGGATATTCTTACTTTGTAGCACACACACAGGAACAGTTATGCTCTAAATCTAGTTTGGCCTGGAGACGTTTACACATCATCCACACTGAGCTCCTCTCCCCCAGACCTCAGTCACAGTGAAACAGGCACAGTTAGTTTTCAGATACATGCTCCTGCACATAGAACTATATATCAGAACACCTTGTTATGTTGTTTTTTAAGACCTTGTCAGTTAAATGCGTAGATGCGTTGGTCTAAGGATTATTTAGATTGTCAGTACTGTGATCGATCATGTGTGCAGATATGGCTCTCTATGGAGGCCGCCATGTTTCTTGTAACAGCCCAGACTGAACAAACCAAAAACATGTTGAGTTATTATGATATTTAAAGTGAATTGAAAATTATTACCACAGGTTCTTTGTCATGTTTGGAAGAGGAGGATGAGGTGAGGGGTATTCAGCTGCAACATGCAACTTCACCACTTTATGTCACTAAATTCTACACACCGCAACTTTAAAGTCATTTCGATATTGTGTATGATATAAAAAATATTTTTTAGATATTTCTATTTACCTTTTAAAGTATTAAATCAAAATTTGTGTTGAAATTTATGTTGTCAGCATTTCAGTTTGAGCCACGTCATTGACAAATAATTAATGAGATATGAAGACAGACCAATATAGACAGTGAGTTGCCACATGAATCTTTATTATAAAGCCAGGTGATAAAGCTGCAGACAACAGATAATAATGTGGTGATAAGAAAGCAAACATGGTAGATGAAATCATTTTATTATCGGGTGATTGAGAAAATGAATTAAATCCTAAATCATATATAATCATATACTTCTATGAGAAGAGACTGATAAATAATCAATAAATGTTGACCACAGTTTGTAAAGTAGTCTGTTCTGAAAGTTTGACATAAATAACAGACAACAAATTAAATAGACACACACACACACACCCACACAATTATTTACTTAACTGACAGAATTACCATTAGCTGAGTACCAACTCTTTCTTTCTAGAGACTTGTATCTAGAGATTATTTCGAATCAGTTTTTTTGTGCATGTGTGTGATATGATGGAATACTGCTTAATGAAATAAAATGAAATGTATATTAAGAATAAATTTAGCAAGTATGAGCTTATATCTACCCACATGAATCTTTAGTATACAGCCATGTCATAAAGCTGTGGACTACAATAAAGACAACGTGGTGATGAGAAGGCAAACTGTGATGGATGAGGTCATTTTATTATAGGCTGATTGAGAAAAAATATTTAAAATCCTCATCATATACTGTACAACACAGTTATTAATAATTCACAAATATTGACCATAATTATTAAACTAGTCTGTTCTGAAAGTTATGGGAATTTTTGGACTCAGGTATAGGCCACATCAATAGTTTTCACAGCTTCCATTGATCGATCATAAATAGTTCCTGTTCATGTGAATCTAGCTGAAGGTTAGCTCAGCTGTTGCCTTGACAGTGTAGTGGACAGGTAGAGGAGGTCATGGAGAGGATCTATGCCATCTTGCATGTGTGTGTGTGTGTGTGTGTGTGTGTGTGTGTGTATGTGTGTGTGTGTGTGTGTGTGTGTGTGTGTGTGTGTGTGTGTGTGTGTGTGTGTGCGTGCGTGTAGTGTGTGTGACACCAGCATATCGTCTCCCGTTGAGTAGTTGGATTGCAACAGAGGAGCAGGGCGCATGCAGACACACCATCAGGCGGTGCATTCTCAGCCGGGGACTAGTTTCCAGTCCTGCACTTGGGTCTGAGTAAACAGCACCGCCCCGATGCTTGTTTGTTTTAAGTGTGGAGCGATCCATCGCAGCGCGCCGGGCTCGATTGACACTGTCTGCTGATCTGCTGCTGCTGATCGCTCAGAATAACAAGGGCTGCTCGCTAATTCCCGTCCACCGGGGCTTCGGCGAAACACCGAGAGAGTCGGGTCCTCCACAAGAAAAAAAAGAAAAAGAAAAAGAAGAGCCAACAAGGCAGAGGCGAGAGACACCGCCGCGCCGCCGGAGTCCGCACCCCACAATGGCTTCGGGAGACCTTTACGAGGTAGGATAAAATAAAACGCGAGAGAAAACGCGGCCGTGATATTGACGAGCACTGGAATTAGGAAGTGCGGCGGAGGAGGGCGTCGCGTGTGTGAAGCGTCCTGAGCCCTTTAACACGAGAAACTAACCCGGGTAGGAGACGAGGCGGCTCGGGTCCGGGCTCTCGCACTTTCCGTCGCTCCTGGCTCACTTTGAGGCGGCTGCTCGGCGGGGCTGTGGCGGGGCGATGGAAGAGCCTGGCGGGGCTCAACTCCTCTCGGTGGGGCGCCGAGTTGGAAGTGAAGTGGTGAAGTGACAGCGGGGGGGGCGGACATGGTGCACGGAGAAGGAGTGATGGTCGCAGGAGGTGTCTTCTATCTGCGACAGCTCGGAGGGAGAAGAGCAGCCACCATGACTGTGAATTAAAAAGTTGCCCGAGCGGGTGACAGGAAGGTCAACATCACTCCGGACCCGCTGCCAGAACCCACCAGGTTCCTCCATCAGCCCCCCCCCACCACCACCACCACCGTCACCAGGCTGCGCTACTGCTGACATGGTGTCATATGTCCCCCCCCTCATGGTGGTGACTGACATGAGGGTCTGCTGACTTCCACTCTGACAGAACAAGTTTTCCTCCTTTTTCTCTTTTTAAACTTATAGACTGTCGTGGGCATCTGAAGCTGAGTGAACGTCCCACGAGTGTTTTCAGGAGATAACACTATCAGCCCACAGCACTGTCAAACAGCACATCAGTTGTGTGTTCAATATGTTAAGCAGGAAGTCATTGGCTTTTCGCAAATAAGTTCTCATTTTTGGGCTCCATATCCAATTTTAATATCTAAGAAGATGTCGGTAATAATATCTTTTACATTACATGTCATTTGGCTGACGCTTTTGTCCAAAGCGACTTACAATTAGTACACTCAACATTTATGAGGAGCCATTTAGGGGTTCAGTGTCTTGCCAAGGACACTTCGTCATGCAGATGGGGAAGAGTGGGGATTGAACCGGCAACCTTCTTGTTGGAGAACGACCACTAGAGTGGTAATTAATATTAATTATGTTTTTACTACAATTATTACTCCTTTCAACGATGAAACTCAGTGACACAAATCCCCGTTTAACGACTGTATATGTTCACATGTTTTGGCTATGGTTTCTTTCGTTCTTTCTTTTTAAACATATCGCAAGGATGATTTTTACAGCATATTTCAACTTAAGTAATTAAATTGCCAGCATTCTCCAGCTAAAACCTGGTAGTTTTGTGTTGCGCTCCAATGGTTCATTAGTGCCTGGGGAACACAGCTCATGTCAGCCTCCAACTTGTGATTCCAAGTTGTGTGAATGTAGTATTAAATCAGTGAAGTACAAGTGAGTAATTTCGTAATAATAGTTTAACTACAAGATTCGTAACTTTGTTTGTTCTTGGTGAAAGGTGTCTCGTGTGGCAGCCTGGAAGTTGATGCATCTTTATGTTAAACGGACAGTCCATAGACACGCAGATTGAGGTGAAGTTCATTGGAGACTGTACATTAACTTTTTGACTGTGAGAGTGAACGGTTGTTTGTCTCTGTATGTCGGCCCTGAGATAAACTGGAGACCTGTCCAGAGTGCACCCCGCCTCTCGCCATGTGTCAGCTGGGATTGGCTCTATCCCCCAACGACCCTCAAAAGATTAGCAGTATAGATAATGGATGGATGATTTATATTTAACATTTTACTTAACTCTTTACTTAACTTGCACTCAAAGTGCTTTACACTACCAGTAACTCTCAACTATATAGACAGCTCTTCTCATTCACATACACTGATGGCATACACCCCAGCCTTCCTGCCTGTTGAATGATCTTTGTCGAAAAGGTTATTGGTTCACTTGATTATCACTCACTCAATATGATTTGTTTGCTAGTAGCAACATGTTGGCAGGCATGACCAATCAACAACCAGTCTTAGGATTGACTATAGATGACACAGTATGATCAAGCCGATTACACATGCTCGACCAATTGTGAGTCAGTCCAGATGTCAATCATGACATAACATTCAACCCCTTTTTATAGCTACAAATAACTTCGAACAAAAATGTATGGATAAATGAAACCTTAATAAAACCTTATTAGAATGACAGAAACCCTCTTTGAGAAAAACGTGTTTTCGTTGTAGTTAATCTTTTTAATTTGAGCCATGTCTTATCCACTGACATGTAGTAGGAGGGATTTATGAGCTATACGGCAACCAACCACCAGGGGGAAATCAAGATGCTTTGGCTTCACTTTAGTGGTGGTGTCATGTCATCCATCCTTATGTCTGTGGGATGGACACTAATGTGATAACAGCCCTGTGGTTGACAGTTCTGTTCTGAGTGACCACAGTTGAGAAGATGACCGTATTTCTCTGGTGCTGTACAGCTTTTATTTATAAATTACCAAAAATAAACATTTTAAATATGGAGACCTTAATCTATTATCCTTGGGGGGTAATAATTTTAAGGACATGTTTGGAGTGCCAGTGTCAATAAATTAGCTTATTATATAATTTAGAAGTGGTTTGTCTATTGGTGCTTTTACAGAGTGTTTTAAAAGTCTTCTTAGTTCATGTCTATTGGTCAGGTTGTCTCTTGAGATTTGATGCTTTGGACTGTAAAGGCTGAGTTTAGTATTTAAGTGTGTAAGAGTCAGCCTGTGTGTATCCATAAACTGTAGAATGTTCTCTTTTCACAAGCAAAGTGACTCCAAACAGCAGAACCGCTCATTATACACAGACTGGGCCAATCTCACAGGTTTTAACTAGAACATCTTGACGTCATACAGAGGTTTCTAAAGTTTTGTTCATTTGCCATCTTTAAACCTCTCGAGTCAAAGATTTTATATTTTGCAAATATGTTGTTGGGAATTATGTGGAATCTTGACTTTGAGACTTTTAAAATGAAAAACAGTGACCTCAAAGATAAAATGAGACAGGATGAGACTGTGGTTTGGAATTGAAATTCAGTGCTTTTCTGTCATTGATCTCGAAAGTGGGAAGGAATTCAACATTTGACCTGCAGTTACTTGTTCGAATTAAATATTTATACAAGATGGTGAGATATCCTAACATCAAACCATCTAAAAGGTAAGATGGGAAATCTTTTTTACAAAGTTATGTATAGAGGTCAGGCTGTCAGCTAACCTTTTTAAATGTAATAAAGAATCATAAGCACCAGGAAATAAACTAACGATGTAAGATGTAGAGTGTAATGGAAAAAACAACAACTTGTGATCATTTGTTACTTCTCTTATTTGTTTTTAGCAACATTTGACATATAATAGAATGTTCATGGGAAATCTGCTTTCTTTGACCATCAAACATTCCCATGGGCCGTTATTGAAGCTGCCAAAATTGTTTAATCAAAAAGAAAAAATAGCTGTGGTTCAGTGAATTTAGCTGGTTGCAAAAGATTTAAAAGGCTTATCAAGAAGAGTTTATTTAAAAGCCCCAATGAAGGATTTCAATGATGAAACTAAACAATCATTGAAAAACGACCTGGCTGAGAACAGAAGAGCACACTCCTCAGGGATGGTTCGCGCCACTGTTTTAAAATGCTGTTTTGGAACCAAAAGGTATTAGTGTGGATGCAGCCACAATCCTGGTTCTGACCACCTGCATGACATTTCGTCATTGTCTGTATCATGATACAGACAATGACAGCCCATAGGCACAGTTTAGAGGTGAGGTCACTAAGCTAAAAATATAAATGATAATCTCAGACCCATTATGACGTGCTCTGTTGCAACAGTGACCACACCCAACAGTGATGACACCTGTCTTTACCGTTTAAAAAACATTGTACGCTCTTCTCGGAGGATGCTGAAAAGGAATTTGGTAAATGAGGGGGGATATAACCACCTCCACTCTTTCAGCTCATGGCTCAGGTCTTTGAATACAACTCTATCTACCGCCTCCATTCTACTTTTTTTGTGCATGTGTCTGTTCTGTGGCTAACTGTGACATTGTTGGGGATAGTTAGCATTTAAATCTCCTGCTCATTTCAGTGATACCATTAGAGCTTACCCATCAAATGTTGTTTACTCTTAGTTAATGTGCTTAGAACATCTGAGAGCATGATGAGCTGTTATTTGAAGCCGTTGAAACTCAATTTCTGGTTCGACAAACAGAAGGCCATGTCAGGTGACCTCTAATTTCCACTGAAGTGAATATTCACAAATTCACTCTTTTAAAAAGTGACTCAATGTGCTCTATGTTGAGAATTGTCATGCTTGTGTACATTCATATGAACAAGCATGCTCCTTCTGGAATCTATCACAAGAAAATGTTGAATATCTTGGTTTGTCTTACCTAAAACCGTATTTATGGTAGACACAAGGGATACATGGGGGTTATGCGCCACAGGCAGTAGATACCTACGAAGTAGGCTTGGATTTATCCATAGATGGCAACACTAGATGCATGCGTCATACATGTTTAGGCCATGTCATGCTTGTTTCTGTCACTGTCATAGCACTGAACAGTATGAAACTCACTCTGATCAGTCTTGTTTGTGTAAACAATATAGAAGCCTTAGTTAGGGCCCGAGCACCTACGGTGGGAGGCCCTATTGTATTTCCAAGGATTTGTATTTCCCTTTTGGGCTTTTTCAGGGCCTAGACATGCTTCAATTCTTACCAAAGTTAGCAGGAAATTCAAAACCCCAAAAAGTAATTGTATTGTGGAGTAATTTGAAATGGGCGTGGCAAAATGGCTCAACAGCGCCATCTAAGGAAAAGCCCCTCAGTTAGCTTTCACAGATCTTCACCCAAATCGTAGCCCAGTTGTATCATGACTAGACAAAAAGTCATGATACAGATCCATATCAATATTGACTCATCATATCAGCGCTACCTGCTGGCTACAGGAAGTGACATGTTTTAAACTTTGATGAACGGTTCTTGGCTGCTTTACAATATACAGATCAAATGAGCTCAGTAATGTTTGAATCCTTTGATGTCTTTGATGCAAAGATGAAAGATTTATACGAAGAGAGGAAAGAGTGTTTTTGACCTGAACAGATCTATTAGTCTAGTACAGTGATAGCAATAGCACCACCTACTGCCAAAAGGAGGTGAGCCTCGTTTTAAAACTAAATTCAATTTAGATAAAATTTTCAGTATGGAGTCTAACTTGATGGGGTGAACCGTAATGTGTGATTAGTGAGCGTGGTCCAGCGGTGCATGACAGACGCAGGAAGTGAAGCGTTTATCCTTGCCGCAGTGCGCAAAACGCATGCAATGCGGAGACGTGCGCTAGGTCATTGATCTCTCTCTCCACTAACCGCAACAGGCTTCAAAATGAGTGTGCTCGGGCCTGTCAGTGCTACAACGTAGCCCCCACGTCGTTTGTTGTGGCTGTGCGATGTGATGTGATAGATGTTGTATGACAGTGGGAAAATGTCTCTTTCATATAACGCTCAATTGTTGAGTTCATCGTGTCACATCATGAATGTAATTATTTTGGCATTTGGACGATATCTTCCATATCGCATAAATTCATCTAGGAAATTAGCATGAAGGCAACACAAACAAGCATCGTAGCTCTGAACAGGATAAGGACTCAGACCAGCAATAGGAGCTTGTGCCTAAAAGAAGGGCTAGTTTCTTCACATGGACGTGGTTGAAAACTTACGGTACAGAAAACTAGACTTTGCAAATAACACTGAGGACTGGTCCTCACAACAAACTCAAAACACCACAATTAAACACCATTTCCTTTATCTAATAGTAGCATATACTATACTAAATCATGCCTTTATTTACATTTTTGGGCAGTGTTATTTCTTTGTAAAGAGGTTTATAACATAGTAAAGAAAAGTGCTATATATATACATTTTGTACACCAATGTCAGTCCAAGTTTCTAAAAGGTCCAGCCATCGCATTAGAAAGGTTTGTGAAATAGTTTCCCCTTTGTTGTACATTTATTTATCTTATCTCACAGACATTTTCATATTGAACAGATCTAGCACTGAGTAAATCTGATATAATGTGGTTTACAAAGATTTTGTATTTTCTAGCCCCTGGCCATGAGTCAGATTAGGTCAATCTACGCCAGAATTGTTGGGTCAGGATACGGCATCTTACCAGGGACAGGGGAGACAGCTGTTGATGCAGTTACATCAGTTGATGATATTGGGTCTGAGCCCTGCCTTTCGGGGCAGAGTACAGGTGTAACAGACAACACAACAATCAAGGCCTTTGAGATTAAGAAGAGAGACCTTTTGGGCTTGGTTGGTCATTGGGTGTCCTGAAGCATCAAACTTGGGTAATGAATTATGGACCAAATCTTTCCCCTCGCAAGGCTAGTGAAGAGGTCTAGCCATTACAACAAGCCATCCAGCCGTATTACCAAAGTGAGAGTTGTGTTTGTTTTCTTGACAGAAAGTCTTAAACACCTCTCCGGTGGGTGTTGTTGGTCTCTGTCAGTGTCGTCCCTTGTCACTCACCCTGTTGCTGATTTTCACGGACAGGATTTCAAGCCAGGGGGAGGTGTGTGTTCAAAGTTGTGTTGCTTCTGTTTGCAGACATCGTGGTTCTGTTGGCTTCATCAGACCTCAAGAAATGTTTACCTGTAATTACCTACAAGTGACAGGGCCGTTACGTCATTGAGCACATTTATTTGCTCAGCCCTTCTTAGCCCTTCTCGCTCTCTCCACCTCTACCTGTCTCTCACAAACAAACATGATGGACCTGTCTCTAATACTGGGATTGGCCATTGGGAGCGAGGAGAGAAATCCTTCCCCCCTGAGATGGTTTGCAGTTAAGTGTGAGGTTGCTGGAGTGGGAGTCAGCACTACAAAGTTTGAGGCCATGTTTTTAGCTAGAAAAGATTGGAATGCTCCCTTTGAGTTGGGATTGAGTTTCTGCCTCAAGTGGAGAAGTTTGCGTATCTTGGAGTTAGTAAAATGGAGGAATTTCAAAGAGGGATTGGTGCTGTCTCAACAGGTAACCTGTGAGGAAAAACTTTTGATTTACAGGTAAATCTGAGTTCAAATTGTCACTTGTGATAATGAACTTTCATTATTAACTAAAAAAATTAGATAGTGACTAGTTTAGCCCTTATCTTCCTCTTCAAAAGCAGTCAGGTGAGGTGGTTCAGGCATCTGATCAGAATGCTTCCTGGGGGCCTCTCATTGGAGGTCTTCTGGGCACATTCAACTTGTATGAGGCCCCAGGATTGATCCAGGACATGCTGGAGAGACTGGCCTATAGAAATGCCTTCAAAGGTGAACTTCATTGTGAACCTGCAAAAAACCTTTTTGCCTCGTAAATGCCACGAGAGAATCCTTTCTAATTTGGCACAGATGCTTATTTAGATTCACAGATTGATTTGATTTTGGTGGTCAAAGGTTAATGTGACAGTGGCCTGACAAAACAGGATTTCTGCCTATCGAAATACTAGTTTGACCAGTTGTCACTTGGACTCAAAGATGAACTGATCAGATTTAGGTGATAAAAGGCGAACTTGTGAGTCTGGAAATTTTTTTTATGTAGACTGAAACTGCTTTGGTTGGAAGAGGCATGCAACCGCAGTGGGGTCTTTGTAGTTCCATTAGAGATTTATGGTTAAATCTATCATAAGTAGACAATATAGTGCTTAACACAATAATACAATGTTGTATCTAAATAGCAAAAGCTTTAAATTTAAATTACTGTCTAATTGCTTGCCCTTGTGTGTGCTGCCCTCAGGTGGAGCGGATCGTGGACAAAAGGCGGAACAAGAAGGGTAAGTGGGAGTACCTGATCAGGTGGAAAGGTTATGGAAGTAAGGAGGACACATGGGAGCCTGAGCACCACTTACTGCACTGCGAGGAATTCATTGACCAGTTCAACAGCTTGAGACTGCACTCACACAGACGGCCCAAAGCTCCAAAAAGTCGTGGAGAGCCCCTCATCACCAGCCACCCATCTGCTACAGAAAACAGAGCTCGGTCAGACGCTCGGAAAAAGAAAAGGACTGGTGGCCCAGCTGTGGGGGTCGGAGTAGGACCTGTTTTAGGGATTGGAAGTGGAGGGTCAGGGCCTTCTCTGAAGCAAAGGAAGATAAGTGTAGGACCTGGGAAACATACTTTAGGTGACAGAATGAGCAAAGCCATGACCTACAAGGCTCCTCTGCCAAGGGGGGCTCACTTTGTTCCCCCAGTGAGGGTTCCTCATAATGGACTCCAGAATGGAGACTTGGAGCCTCCTGTGTACAGGACAGCAGCAAGGTCACATAGACCCACAGACAAAGTGGATGGAGAACAAGACACGGATACCACTGGACAGCAGTACACCACTGAACTAGGTAAGCTGGTAAAATACCGAATGGAAGGAAAAGCTGATACTTAATTTTTTTAAATATTAATATTGAAATGAGATTGAATTAAATCTGATTATGATACAGAAAGCCAAAGGTAAACTCATGTGTTCTGTTCCAGAAGTAGGGAAAACTCATTCATTAACCCAAATAATTACTAATTCACCCTTCGAAAGAAACCTTGCTCCACAGTTTATGTGGTTACTCTTGTATTGTTTGGTTCAGACACATTTGGTGTTTAGACAGCAGCAGCAGCTAATGTGTTGCTGGGTTTTCTTAAAACCATGTTTCTATTATATAAACATCCTTGCTGGCAAGGTTTCATGGGAGCTGTTTTCATTTCTTCAACCACAAAGTGATAGTTTAACTTTGTAAATATCCCTAAGGTTTAAATTTCTAGTAGCAGATGTTGTAGTTTTTCAGTCAGATCCCTTTTCCTAGTTTTGTCTTTGTGCACCACCACACTGGATTGGACCATAATCCAGGTTTATTTGATTCCTACATTTAAAGCATCCCTTTTAAAAAGTTTGTTAATGTTACTTATTTAAGTTAAAAATAGTATCAGTCCTGACGTCACATCCAGGCTTGCTTCTGTTGCACATGTTTCCGTAACTCAATACACTCTCTGACTAAGCATGTCTTTCCTTGGTTTGCTAAAATGACAAAGCACGTTCCAGGTGTTTACTGCCGGCAGTTGGTCTATAAGTATTTTGCGAGTGACACAGTTTTCATAATTTCCATCTCTGTACCCCACCATGTCGTCATGTCCACAACCGAGATGCCTCAATGAGAAAATACAGAACATTTATTATCACATAAAAGAAGGCTGCCCAGTTCTGTAACAGAGTCTTTGTACAGGTTAAACAAGGATTATACTTTACTAGAACGATGAGTAGAGTATAGAGATCTATGTACGGGTATTTCAGACATAGTGGATCAGTGTTATGGAATGGGCATGTATGGCTGCCAATGGAACCAGGTCACTGGGGTTGAGTGCTGTTATGTCTGCTGATAGAGGTAGCTGGATGAATTCTTAAGTGTATGGGGCTACACTATTTGCTCAGATTCAGGCAGATGTTGCAAAACTGATAGGATGGTTTTTCAAAGTACAGATAGATAATGACCCAAAACATAGTGTGCTAGAAACCCAAGAGCTTCATAAGGGGAAGAAATAGAATGTTCAGTCAGTCGCCTCACCTAAACCTAATTGAGTATGCTTTTCTTTCCTTAAAACTCAAATGAAGACACAAATGAACCAAAGAAAAAGTGAAGCAACCTGATGTGGCTGTAGCAAAAGGCCTGGCCACGAATCTCTGGGGAGGAAATTGTTTGGTTGGTGTGTTTTGGTTTCAAACTTCAGACAGTGACTGCAAAACATTTTCAGATATGTTTATTGAGAAATTATATAGCGTTAGAATTTGAGTCCGGATGTGACTAGGACTTTTGCTCTCTATAAATTGTCTTCTATAGTTTCTTGTTACTTAATAGTGGTCATAAATCTATGATGAACTTAAAATGGCTAATGGCTATAATCAGCCATACAGCTGCATCGGTTTGGTTCTAGTGGAAAATAACCATTCTACATGCCTACATAGTGATACAACATACCAGGCAGCCAGATACATATAGATTCATAACCGATTCAGTTTAGATTGAATACCATTTCGTAGTATTTTTATAATACAAGGAGTATTTCCTGTTAGATGATAGACTGCATTGCTTGTAAAGAGCAGGTAAGCTTTTATACTGTTGAAACTTCTGCTGACACACAGCTCTTAAAGCTTCTTCTATGGTTCTTCACTACTGGAGCAGCTGATAACACATTTGAATCTTTCTCTTGGGTCACAGTCCAGGGCCTCCACCACTGTAGTTAATCATTACATATGTAGTTTTTTTTAAGCTATCTCAGTTTATTTAACTGAAAACCAACATTAGAATGGTTAGGATTATTACCATATTTGAATAACCACCCATGTAAACTGTATCAACAGTAGAATGAAAATCGAGTGACCAATCATGCTGTCTATAGAACCTCTTAAGGGGATATTTTGTCCTCTTTTGTGGGTGTCAGCAATTTTTGCTGCAAGGCACAAATACCATACAATATACATAATGTATTCTTGTGGGTATTTATGCATTGTATGCATTATATGCTTGTTGTGGACTGAGTGATTATTAGTTTTTGCTGTTTATCATTCCAAACAACATTCATTGTTATTCATTGCATTGGTAGACTAATTGATGGTGGACGTGTGAGCTGTACATGTGGGCAATCTGATGCAGCACAAGAACAGGATCTTGAAAAAAGGCAAATGGGTGATTGTGAGCAGAGAGCATGTGAGAGCCTAAAGGCTAGCAGGCTACCCTGGTGACTATTGGTTTGGCAGCTATAATGGATCCTAATCTCCTAATCCTTGAAAGACTACCTCACCTACCAGATCCAGCAGGTTAGAGAGCGCTGGGGTGGATAATCAAATGTTCAGCCAAGAATTCCCATCATTTGTTTTGATTATTGTTTGTTTTTAACTGACCTTTTCTCATTCCAGTCTCTATTTCTCCTTGCACTGGTGACTCAAAGGTCACGTTTAACAGATTTTTAGTTCCAACTTTTATCACCAAGAAATCACAAAGTTTTGGTCCAGCTTTAGAGTCATCATTCACATTGTTGCAAATGTACTGCTTTTTCATGGACTCCATTTTTACATAGTGTCAACGACCACTGAAATTTCTTCACACTCCAGGTTACTCCATTTAACCATTTACACACAAATTCATGCAGCACTTTTCTATCTGGGGTCAGTCAGAGAAGGGGGGGGGGCAATTCAGACACTTTGGCATGAGACTGAAGGAGCCGGGGATCTTTAAATATCAATACAATCAAGTAAAGTTGAGATTAATTGTATCATGCTGTGACTGGTTTGGTTGCATGCAAAGGAAATACCGGAGGGCAAGTGCCAAATCAAACATGGTCGATTTGTTAACCAATTCATATTAATTTAAATCACAGCTTGGGTAGAATTGGTGAGGCTTTCAAATGCTATGCTGATAATATTAAAATTATCCAGCCAATGTGCCCGTGATCGAACCTAGTCTGAATTTCATTTTTGAAATTGTTTTCTTTCAGTTATAGAAGATTATAAGAATACAAACTCTTCGAATGAGCTCAGAAGTCACAGTTTTATATGTGTCATTATTTAATCACCCAAAGTGCTCCTTTAACATCACAAATGAAGAAATGTAGTTTTATCTTCAAAACTGCTATAACTACACTACATAGTTATATTGGTAAAACAAAATATAAAAAGAAAGTAAAAGGTTGATTTTGACAGTAAAATAGACTTAGGCTTGCCACACTGTGGGAATAAAGCAATTGTCTCTGAGGAGGAGCAACAATTTTCCTCAGCTGACAGTCATTGAGTCTTTACACTTAACACAGATCGCCCACTTTTCTTCATCAGATCTGCAAATATATAATTTTTACAAGTTAAATCAAGCTGTAGAAAGAGCTGTTTAAAAAGTCCTCTGTTTAACCATATTATCTTAACCAGTGAGTTAGATAATATGGTTTACATAATATAATTATTTTTTCTGTCTGATGGACTGTTGAAAGGTTTTTGTCACAGTAAACATCAACCAAAACCCATGTTGTAAAAACAGCAACATGTTTACTCACAGGTTTTGACAGTAAAACATTTCCACTCACAGTTTTTGTCACTGAGGTGCTTTTGGTTATCTGGTTTGTGAGTAGGTGTGTAATATTGACAGAAGACAGTTTGACCTGCTGTGTGTTATCCCTCCTCTGTGCCAGGCTGCCCTCTTGCCAACGGAAAGATGCATCTGCACAGCTCAGTAAAGCGGAAGCTGGCTGACGAGAAAGGCTACGTGTTCGACAAGCGGCTCAGGTACAACGTGCGACAGAACGAGAGCAACTGTCGCTTCCGAGACATCGTGGTCAGGAAGGAGGAGGGGTTCACGCATGTCCTGCTCTCCAGCCAGACGACGGACAACAACGCCCTGACGCCAGAGGTGAGAACGAGAATGTAGACCCTGATTCTGCATACGAGTTATTTTATTAAGACCTACACTTAATTGTGTTATTCCTGATTATGTCCCATCATTGAGCTCTGTTGAGGAATTATAAACGAGAAACACTTTCTCCATAACGGCTGTTGAAGGCCCTGGAGCACAAACTGCTCCAGGGGAGTATTTCATGAAACAACTTTTTTTTTTTTGACAGCGGCAGGTGTGAATATGTTCACCTGCGTGATTCTTACACAAGACATTGCTGGAAAAGAATATGAATGCTCACAAAGACTATAAAATACAGTTCCTCTCCTCGGCCTTAGTAATGACACGGTTTGCTAAAATCTGCCTCCTGCCAAGCAAGTTTCCTCCAAGTAGGGTAATTATGAGTAGATACAATCCAGCACAATGCCATCTGTTGTTATAACAGCAAAATGTTGGTTGAACAAGTGGGGAAATTATGTAATTATTCTTCAAAAGTGCTGGACGCCCCAGAGACTGCCAGATTTCATATGATTTCCACTGCTTGCTGGGCAGCAATAGCACTGACGTTAAGTTATGTAAAGAAATGTCCGCTCAGTGATAAAATTCCTATATGCTATAATGTTCAGTTATCCAAACTGAACATTTTACTTGTTAAAAAATATATATTTTTAGAAGGTTAAACACACCAATACAGAATAATTGCATATTGCATATTGACATCAGATACATCTACCATGTACACGGAAATGATCTGCAAACTGCTTAGACTATACACTGGCAAAAATATACCCATTCTCTGAGTTGAAAGGAATATTTGTTACAGTACAGTAACTGAATTAAGATAATAAAATTATTTATTTCGATTCACAAAGTCTGGATCATTTTCTGGATTCACACCAAATTTCATCTGCTCAGAGATCTTAGCGCTCTACACATGATCTCTGTATCATTTCTTCCTATCACACAATGTTAAAGAAAGTAAGAAAGAATGAAGAATCCTGGATCTGCACCAAAATTGAATCCCACAGTCAAGGTTCATTCAAATCCATCCTGTAGGTTTTACGTAATTTTCCTACTTTGGTGGAGGTAATAAACCATTAATGTTGTTGTTTCAATTTCATGACAGGAGAAAAAAAAGGTGTGTCATGAATTTACTCCTACCACAACAAAAAGTTTACCGAATAGTGGATTTCCACTTGTATGAAACAGGATCTAACTATTTTTAGCAGCAAGCCTGATGAGTTCTGATGATAAACAGACCAGCCGACTTTTCTCTACAGGTGTTTGGGGCACATAATCTGAGCCAAGCTGTGTTCACTGACTTTATGATGTGTTCTCTCCGTCTCACTTTGTCGATCACCCGCTAACTCATGTCACTCAAACTCCCTCCATGGCAGAGCGAACTGTATGTGCTGAATACAGATGGGACATTGTAATCTATCGGGAGACAACACTGCGATGACGGGGATTTAAACTTTTTAACACAGTTTTCTCATATTTATGTTAAACAATATTAGACCTGTACTGTTTTACACTGGCATTTATCGATGTGTAGACTGATTATTGTCACTGTCACAATATCCTGTCGTGCACAGACCATCATTTTTAGTCATGATACTAAACTGGGAAAGATAAAAAATGAATGAAAGACTTTATTAAGGATGGAACATTTTGCATCTGCACTGGCTTTGGTTAAATGGCGTTCTGCTCTGATGCTGCAGCTTATTGCACTGCGATGAATCGCTTGTTGAATTGGCCGCCTGCAGCGATGTGCCCATCTTGATTGGCTGCTTGTTTTCCACTCTCTAATCAACATCAAGCGGCTGCGTTAACGTTTCCCGTGGCTCTATTCAGTAATTCTCTAAACTTTCCCCAACGGCACTTTTCAATGTTTGTCTTGTCTGTTGACTTGTTGACTTTTGAACCTTCCGTATTGACTGTGGTGCCATTTTGTAACCTCCTGTTTGAATTTGTGGATGAATTGTCACGTTGTTGAACAAGCAGTTCATTTTTAATCTGTCAAAACGACAAATAGGTTTTTGGAATTATCCACAAAAATCATTGGATTATTGATTAAGATTTCACAGTCAACACAACTGACACTACTGATATTTACCCTGCACAGATAAAGCTGGATAGGTCATTAAAGTCTATATTCATGATTTACACCTCACAATGAGGTTGATGATGAGCTAATGAAGTAGCTCCTGCTGAAGATTGTTGTCTATTTGGAAGATTCTCAATTTCAATCTATTATGATTGGACATTTAAACTAATTTTAGACTTATGTTAACTAATATTTTCTAAACATAATGGATGCTTTTAATTCCTCAATACCAGCGAAACCTTGATATTTTCGGCTTTGTCCGTCTGTCCTATTCTTGTGATCATGACGATCTAGAACTCTTTGAGCGAATTTCTTCAAATTTGGTTCAAACGTTCACCTGGACTCATCAATTAACTAAGTAGATTTTGGTGGTCGAAGGTAAAAGGTCATGGTCACTCTGACCTTACAAAAAACATTTATGGATTTTGAAGGTAACATCAGAGAAACACCTTGAGTGAATTTCTTCAGACTTGGTAAATATTTTCAGTTGGACTCAAACATAAACTGATTAGATGTTTGTGGTCGAAAGTCAAAGGTCCTAGTTTTGCCTTGAGGTAATCCTTTCAAATTTGGCAGAAATGTTCACTTGTGTTCACGGATTAACTGATTAGATTTGGGTGGTCAAATGTCACAGTAGCCTGTGACAGGCTTTTTGCCTTTTTGAACATGATATCTCAAATCTACCTCTGACCTTATAAGTTTTGAAAAAATGTATGCAGACAAACTGCTGCAATATAGTTTTCTTTGTAGATTTCTTAGAGGTATGTTAATATAACAGAAAGGCTTGAAACAGATAATTGTGTGTATCACAACCATCCACCCCCGGTTGAGAGTAGGGTTTTTCTCCTCCCAGATTATATGATGTGTCCTCCACAGAGGGCGGTTTCTGTCTTTGATAAAGCATCGTGTGCACATCTATACTTCACAGGCACTGAAGTGGTCTAAAGTGTGCATGTGTGTATGTGTACTTTCATGTGTGACAGTAAGCCTGTAAGCCGTAGGCTTATCAAACAGCTCTGATAGCACCTTCTCTGTCTCTGTCTCTGAAGCTTCAGGAACAAGAGAGTCTGCAGATGTGTCTACCCGATGGCTTAAAAATATTCCATGTACATTTAATTAAAACATTTGAACACTCTATTTTAAACATGTACTTTAAGTGAGAAATTCCCAAATCGATTAACTGCACTCATTCCTGGCCTAACATGCTGTTCTTGTGTTATACTGCTATTGAAATGTTTTTGAACAGATTTTGACTAAATGTGTTCACTTTATCATTCAGAAACTATCGATACACTAACTATAAGAGCCCTGAAATCACAAATTAAACCATAGAATAACATATCTATTTATTTAATATGGAGTTATCTAAATATATATGGAAAACGTAGCATAAATTGCCTTGTATTTACGCTAAAGTGCCCTGAATTTACTATGGTCCGATTTGATCCGAATATTGAGTATGATATACGCACCCTCCCAACTTTACACAATAAAACTGAAAAGTACTTAATGTAAACAATCCCAAAATGCAATGTGTTGCATTAGAAAATGACAGTTGTGCGTGTTTTCATCCATCAGCGTGGAAATAAAAATATGATTATTTCCAAGTGCCCGAAATCTCAATTTACTGCTCACTACACGCAAAACTGTTATGTGTCTGTTATGGGAAGTAAATTCTGGGAAAAGGTCACAAATTAGCCTTTTCAGTCTGTGTGGCCCACAATCGCCAAAATGAAATTGACACGAATTTGTGTCACTAACTTGTCCTGCCCTTACCACTACCGTCTAGCAACAGAGCTGCAGTTGTGCAAGACAAAGAAGTTTGAATGTCCGTTGGCGATTCAGAGGTCGTGGTGGTGGATCGTGATATTGTTGGCGGCTCAAGGACTACGATTAAGACAAGACTGCTTCATATACAATATACCTACATACATACTCTACCATTACTTTCCATAACTCATCATTTTAATTGTTCCCTTAATGTCTATCAGACATTTTCTAATGTATAAATACTAGGGCTGGGCAAGTTAACTCGTTTTAATCGAGTTAACTCAAGTGATGAGTTAACTCGATTGTTTATCCGCCAATTATTTTCTTTTTTCCTGTTCTGCAGCAGTCAGCAACAGACTTTCACAAAATAAAAGCCTGACTTTCACAATAAAACAATAAATAATCAAACCTGAGTTAATGCGAGATAAAATAATTAATCGAGTTAACTCATCACTTGAGTTAACTCGATTAAAACGAGTTAACTTGCCCATCCCTAATAAATACTTTAATTGATAACCCTTTCATTGTGTTACAACTGTTTTATTCTTATCAATGTTGTAAATATTGTAATTTTGTTGATGCATGCAGCTACACATGGATGATTCCCCCGCTGCTGCTGCTAAAGAGCATTAATAGTGCAGACGTTTAATATCAATCATATCTTGTGTCCAAATCACACCAGATTGGACATTGCACTTTTTTGGACCCTTATCAATACACATGCCAAGTGTGGATTTGATAAGATGAAAGGTTCTCCAGCTATGCCTTTGATAGTTTGGCAGACAGAGAAAGACTTTTGGAATTATTAGACAGACGTGCGACAGAAGAAATGCCATAAAATAACTCTGAACTACTTTCCAAAAAAGCCCGCCGATGGATACTGTTGCAAGTGTCTCTGTTGCGGCCATCACCTTTATTTGTCTATAAATATCCTTGAGGCGTCTGCTCAATGCACATGAATGTCAGTGTGACTGCTCTCGTCTTCCTCTCTGTGTCTCCGAGTGGGACCAGCATCTGTCTGTCTCTGCTCCATGTACTCTGTCTGAGCAGGATTATAATTCACCTTGCTGCAAAAATAATACAGTCATCTGCTCTCTCTCTCTCTCTCTCTCTCTCTCTCTCTCTCTCTCTCTCTCTCTCTCTCTCTCTCTCTCTCTCTCTCATATACACACACAGTTTATGTGCTTGGTGAGACATAGAGAAGTAAACTCACTCTGAGGTTAAATTGTTATTATGGGTCAGGTGATAATGTGATTATAATGCAGCAGCAGAGTGTGCCGATTGAGTGCAGACAGAGGCAGGATGGTATGGGTTGGGGTTTCCAGATGACTTCTTAACAGGGTTAGTCCAAACACATGTATGCTGATGCAGAACGATGCACCGTTCAGGCTTTAACTCGTGTCTTCACAGTCCATTTGTTCAGGTATTATAGTCCAAGTACTCAGCTGAATGCACTTGCTTGTCTGGGTTTTTACCATCCCTCAGATTACTTCCCATGAATTACTAAAGATAAAATCATACTTGAGGCATTGTATTTCTTTGACAAGTGTTTTCTTACAACTTGTACTTGTTCCACGTCAGAAGGAGTAGCTGCTGTGTCTACACACAGTCGAGTTAGTTGCTGCAGGCAGGCACACTGTCAAGGAAACATGCAGCAAGTCGTCATGTAAACATCTCACCTGCACTCTACCGCCACTCAGAATGTAGAGTTAACTAGTCAGAACCACAGTCACCACTGAAATCTGGCCTCTCTGGCCCGTGTCCCAGCCCTCCTCGTTTGCTGCAATTTATTCAAGTGCCTTTTTGTGAAAACCTACTGAGAACCAAAGGTAGAGCATAATAGAGCAGAGGATTCAGACAGTGACAGTCTGTAGACCCAGGCTATTTAAACTCTATTAAGAGTCGGTATTGTAGGAATGGAAATAAGCATCTGACAGTAGATGACTGTAGTTCCTCCCTGTCTTTTTTCATGTGTCAGGTGACTTAATAACACAGTCTACATCTCCTGCTTTTTCTCTCCAGATCATGAAGGAAGTGTGTCGAGCTCTGGGAAATGCAGCCGCGGACGACAGTAAGTTATTACTGCTCAGCTCCGTGGGAACAGTTTTCTGCAGTGGTCTGGAGCTGTCCTACCTGATAGGGCGTCTGTCCACTGATCGCAGGAAAGAGAGCAGCCGTATCGCAGATGCTGTGCGGTAAGAAGACATCTTTAGACACAGACTCTTTTATCACTCTCCATCGGACTCGACAGATTTGGTAACAATTGTTCTGTGACTCCTTCAGGGACTTTGTGTCGGCATTCATCCATTTCAAGAAGCCTATTGTGGTGGCTATAAATGGGCCGGCTCTCGGCTTAGGAGCTTCCATCCTGCCACTGTGTGATGTGGTGTGGGCCAGTGAGAGGGCCTGGTTCCAAACTCCATGTGCAGCGCTCCATCTCACCCCCTCTGGATGCTCCTCTTACACCTTCCCCCAGATCCTGGGTGTAGCTCTGGTGGGTCCCTGCAATATCGAAGCTCCTGGCAAATTTCACTTGTTCTTATTTAATTCCTCTTACAACCCTGTGATTACCCAGTGTTTAAAACAGTAACAACATATTTAAAATACTTTCTGTCGCCGATGGCAGGCCAACGAGATGCTGTTCTGTGGAAGGAAACTCACAGCACAAGAAGCGTGCAATCGAGGTCTCGTGTCACAGGTCTTTTGGCCAACCACGTTTAACCAAGAGGTGATGCTACGTGTGAAGGAAATGGCGTCATGCAATGCAGTGGTAGGTTCTGCTACATTTGCGTATTTGTGACTGTGCTCTAAGTCTGTGTACCTGTCACTCAGAGTCTGTTACCTTTGTGTTTGTGTTCATGCACCTCAGCTATCGCCAGATTTAAATCTGTGGTTAACGCTGAAATTACGTACATTTTTAGTTGCATAAAGTGCAGTGAAGTGAGATCCGATCAATTTGTCACAGTATTGTTAGACACATTTTAATACCAGGCGTGAGCAGACGAGCTCAGAGCTGAACACTTGTGATCAGATCTCTCAGGAAGCGCGTTAATACCAGGTCTGAACGGGGCCATACACAACCCAGATGGCAAAGCTTTCGTTTGAATGTAACCTAATGACCCTCTCCACTCTGTGTGTGCTTGAAAGGTTTTAGAAGAGTCCAAATGCCTGATGAGGAGTATCCTCATGTCGCTCATGGAGGAAGTGAATGAGAAAGAGTGTCAGATGCTGAAGCAGCTGTGGTGTTCAACCAAAGGACTCGAGGCCCTCTTCAGCTATCTGCAGAACAAGGCGTATGAGAAGTGATCGTCCCCACCCAGGAAACCAGAGATGCTCAGGCCGACGCTACCTACAGAGGGACATTCAGGATGAGATCTCAAACTGAAGGAGACGTTTTGTGAAGGTCCTTCGTTTCCATCCATAAGCAGAGGCGATACACTGGAATTCTGTTTGCTTACATTGCAACCAACAAAAAGAAAATCTTCATCCAACCTTTTTATTGGACCCACAACCGTCCAGATGTTTCTCCCCTTATTTTAAATAGTCAAAGAGCAAAGGGCCAAACGTGTTTAGTTGAAGTGTACGGAGGGACAGAGTGTGTTTCTGCACCTACACGAGACTTAATCATCAGGATGTACGAAATCAGTGTACGTCTGAAGGCACATGATTAATGTAATGTTAATATATATTAATATATATTTATTTGAGATAGAACAGTTGCTGTCTGTATATAAGATACAGGTTTCAGGATTTTCTTTTACTCTGTTATTGTTTTGACTTGAAGTGTAAAAACCAAAGTTGGCATGAGGACAGTTTCTTGCTCCTTAACATTCACATTCCATCCGCTCTGCATGGACGAAGAAAACGACTCGAAAACTCATACATACTCATTTCCAAATTCACAGACCACTTAAAGAAAGTTGACATTTATTTTTTTTGATGGATGATACTTGCACCAAGCTGTCCAGAGCCATCAATGCTATTGTACCCAGTTTTAGACTGAACTGGACCACTTCAAGAAGAAGTGCTTCAGCAGTGGGGAGGAGTCTCTGGCAGAGAGGCTTTCTGACATGTGGTTAACTGGTGTAAAAGGTTTATTTCAACCCAAACCATCAGTTTCTTGAACCTGACCAACTAGTTTTGTTGCCTTAACCCTAAAAATTATAATATAATTGAAAATAATCATGCCTGCTGCTCCCTCAATTATGACCTTATTTTAAAAAGGTGAAAGAAAACAGACATAACAACAGATGTAACCTATTTTTTTAATAATTCAATCGTGCAAACACACACTAGACAAGTCCAATCGAGACACAGGACCTCAACAAATGATCTCCGTGTAGAAATCACAGAGACTACGTGATGGAATGTGACTTCAGAATAAAAACCAACATTCTGATATTCCACCTGGTACGGGAAATTCTTATTTATGGTGTTAGAAGCCATTTTTTCTGATCTAAACACAAGCACGCAACATCTAGCCTGTTCACTCTGATTGGCTATTGCTGGTTTCTGCTCACTCGCCCAATCGTTCTTCCTTTCATACTACACGAGTATCAAACATGAATCGGTTGGATAATCCTCTAGTGTGCAACAGGCCCAAGTCAACTAAGTATGAAGATGAGTCAATATCAACTTTTGAGTCCAGACAGAAAACCTGTGGTGAGAGTCCTCCTGAGTGAAAGTCCTCCAGCATGGTCTTCTCTGCTTAGACATGTTCACAACAACACAGAAATCTCTAGAGGATTCAGGTGAGTGGTGGTGCAGGGACAGAGGCAGGATGTAACATGTCACGTGTTTTTGTTTACAGAACATCAACACTGGCATCGGCCTTTAAACTCTCGACATCTTAGTTGTTTTTTCTACATGTATAGCCATTTTTTTCATTTTTGTGTGGGTCACGTGTCCGTCTACACCCCCACACATGAGCTCCTTTTTTGCAAGGGGGCCGGACAGAGAAACTCCTGAGCGAGTCAAGAGCCTCTCACTTGTCCTCCGGAGGTTCTGCAGAGTTCAGTGCATGTCTGAAAGCAGCTATACTAGTGAGGTTATCCTCAACGTTCATCTGTCTGATGTTATTTTCACCTACAGAAAAATATATTCTATATATATGGGTTTAATATAACTTATTTATACAAACAAAATCTCATTGAAGTCAGGATTTGTCCTTCAAGGGAAATGCTTCTTTTTTTCTTTATTTGTTCAAGTCAGGGAAATAAGAGGAACTGCACTTACAAAATGTCCGCTTTTATTTGGCATTTGGGTTTGAGTATGAAACCACTTCATGATTAAATGAATTAGTGGCTGGTTTCATATGGAAGGATTAGCAATGAGTTCTATGCCATTTGTTTGAGCTCCATATAGTAGCCTCACATGTGGAACGGCGGTTCATACACACAACATGGCTTCCAGTTATCAATGCAGATGGTGATTGTGTGAAATGGGATTTTAAATTACATTGACATCACCTGATGCGTCTCGCTCTGTGGTCTCGTGCTCACGTCATGATTACACTAATCGTCAGTGATCAATATTGTGACAATGCAACAGTTGTGTACCTGGAGTCAACTTTGTCCTTGTATCTGCATGTGATGAGTTGAGATTTCAATCAATTTTATATTCGAATGTAAACTATAGTTAGGATCTATTTTGTTTTACCCCCCGAAAAAGATGTTGGTCTGTGAAATGTTTTGTAAAAATCTGAAGATATTTGTCAATTTTTGCAGTTGTACACATGCAGTAAAGAAGAATATAGAGATAATATGTTGACTGTTATGTGGAACACATTGCAGGTAATATACTGTACATATACGAATGTGTTGCCTGTGTGAATGCCTTGTGTGTCAGGGTATGTTTTGTACCAGCATTGTAAGTATTGTTAGAAATGTTGCAGTTTATTTTTGTATTTATTTGAGATAAGTGTGGATGTGCAGTGCCATGTGGTTTCCTTTGCTCCGGAGGCACCCCCCCGAATCACGCTCATCTTAACTATTGCATTAACACTTTGAAATAATGGGTCAGGAAAATAATTTATACATATATATCAAAGCCAAACACTGTTGTCACTTGAATGTTAAAATTTTCATTTGACATTAAATAATTTCTGTAAATTACTGAAATGTAATATTTAATATTGTGCTTTACTGAGCTTCTGTAAGTATAAAGGATTGTTTCATGCTCCACTATGCTGTTAAATCGTTTTCAGCTTATTGATTGCAGATGATAATTAAGTTTAGTTTTAATTTATTAAATAACCAAAATATATCTTTATCCTTTTATACTTACTTGCCAGATACATAATTACCTTCACTGATTCAGTTCATACAATCAAAACTGTCACAGGAGCAACATTGCAGGTTTTTGACCAGATTTGTCATTCTTCTGTAATAATCAATTAAATTAGTTTGGATTTACATTCATCCTACATTCACATCCTCAGCCATGTCCCTGATCTGATGAAACTGACCTGCTCTTACTTGGCTTCATGGTCCCAAGGAGAAGACAGAAGGACCTGTGTAATGTGGCCACTTTTCAGCATCAGTGAATGCAAATCACTCAGGGCTGCAGGATGTTAATCTCACCGATCCTTCGAGACAGGGGCAGACTATTTATTTTAATTTGTAAAACACAATTAATTATTTTTTATTTTGACAACAGATAAAAAATACAATTGTTAAAAAATATTTCATACTATCTAAATTTCCACCTCAGCATGTGTTTGACGTTTGTGTGAAAATGAAATTAAACGTAAATTTGCTACAACAAAAAAAAACTACCACTAAATGTACTCCTGTTTGCGTCCCTATTTGTGACAAATTATACCATTTCTGTCAGGTTTCCTTTTTTGTCTTTAATAAGCACATTACTTTAAGTTGACTCATATATGCGTTCTTCCTCATCATAGCACATCTTTGGGGTGCCTTGCAATTTCCATATCTGTCAAAGACTGATCCATACTTGTGATGGGTAGAGTGAGCTGCTTCCAATAAAGAAACAGAACTTTCACTATGTGTTTTTTGTTTTATTCTCCTCAAATAAAGATGTGAAGATTCACATTCATGGGCAACAGTCTTGGTACTGCAGTAATAAAACAGTGATTCAGATGTCCAGGATGTGAGCTTCAGTTGAACTGTTGCTGGTTATATCATTCCGTCCTAGTGTTGTTAAACTCAGCTCATGTGTTTGAACCAAAGGCTGCTTGGCATTTCCTGTGTTGGTTATGATCCAACAGACCTGATACAATCTTCAGTTTTCCAAAAACACACAGAACACCCTTGGAATAACACTGTATACGGTAGGGAACCCCAAGTTCCACAAAGTAATGATTCTTGTGACCTAAATGTAAACTTCCAACAACAGAATGAGTCCGCCTCATAGACTGCATAAAGATGGATGACAGAACAGCTCCCCTGAAATGAAACCAAAGTGTCTCCATCACCACCTGTTGGCTGGCTGCAGTATAGGTCATAAACCCTGCCTGCTCCACATTAGCGGATGGGAGCTGAACTAACATCAAATTATTTTTCTCAAAGATGATTTCAGCCAGATTAGGTAGTTGAACACAGCAAGCAGCGTGTATCTGCAGGGCCTCACTTCAGACTCCTGATGTGCAAGATGGCAGTTCTTGTATCCTGGATATTTTTCAGCTTCATTTCTGAATAGTGGGAGGAAATGGAGCTGCATCATCCATCTTTATATCAGTCCTACGCTCCTCCCACGCCTCAGCAGCTCAGATCAAATTTACGATTTTGGTATCACAAAATACAAGTTGAGTCCTTGTAAACTCCTTAATAACTCAATAACTAGTTCACAGAGACAAAGAACCACTCACACTCACCTTTACACCCACAGGCAACGAGCAGTCGCCAATTAACCTAACCTCCATGTCTTCGGACTGTGGGAGGGAACCAGCAAAGTCTACATAGAAAGGCAGCAAGGGTTTGAACCATGAAATATCTTCCTGTGTAGGCCAACCACTGCACCAACGTGCCGCTCTAAAACAAACCTTCCATAGCCTTCCTTTTTGAGGAAACTGATTTCAATGCTTTTTAAGATTGCAGACGGACCCTTTGTTTTTTCAATGACACACCATATCCAAAGCTCATAACAAATCCTTTTACTTTATTTTGAAGGAATTTATCTCACATGAATCAATATGATTCCCCTTTCAAATAAACATGCAAACAACTTTCTAATTCTTCAGTGTGTATATATATGTAGCAACATGGAGAGGAACCCAACCACTGGTCGTTCTGGTTTGGTTGTTATATGCATCTTTTATATCCTGAAACGGATCCTCCTTGTTTTCATGAAATGTTTCCAGGTACCAGAATATTCCTGAGGTGTCCCGAGGACTAATATAATAGATGAAAGGGTTCTGCCACTGGCTCCACTCGTCTCTTTGATGTTGTGGTATTGTAATGCAGACATAGTGGAAATAAATGAGTATCCAAACCAGCAAATTGTACTCCCACTAGTTGTGGTTTTGAGTTCATTACACAGTTACAGTTAATGCATAAGCTGTAAATCTCAACCGGTTTGTATTTGCTGGTTTTTACATGATGCCAACATTTTAAAAACATTTCTTCTTCCTCATGTTTTCTCTTCACAAATATCATAGCAACAGTAATAACAGCAACATTTTACAGTTATACCATCGTCTTGAAATCATTGATGAACACGATAACATTATGCTTAGACCTGTCAAAGCTGAAACAACCCATCTTTAGAGAGACAGAGTTACAACCCTCCTGTCATGTCTCCACTCAAAAACATCAGCGTTACAGTTACGCCCTTGATCCAATGTCTCAATATCTGAAAACTTGCAATGCTAGTTGGCAAAGACGCAGCAAATCCTCCTTCAGACCTCCTCCTTCGGTCCTTCCTTCAGCCTCTTTTGCATCGCCTTTGCGTGCTGCTGGCTGCGCTCCCGCTTATCCAGTCTCTGTTGAATGAAAGGATAAAAAAAGATAACTCTCATTTAAAAATATATATATATATTGTTGGTAATTCGTCAGAGAACTTGTCTCTTATTCACTAAAACAAAAAAAATGACTGACCTCTTTCTTCAGACAATGACGCATATCACGGTCCACATCGTTGCACGTGCCAATAAACCTCATGAAGTTGTGCTGAGGGTAAAATGAAACAAGGTTGACTTGGTTTGGTTTCCTGTGCATGTGAAGCACTCGGAAATACTTGGATTGAGAGAAGGTTGTACCTCGCTGTGGCACTGCCTGAGACGAGTGATCAGTTCATTGCACTCATCCGTGTGCAGGTGAGGCGACAGATCAGGGTGCATTCTGAGTTAAGGGTTAACTGAACCACAGCAGGGAAACTGAAAAGCCACAAACAAGAGGAGCACGGATTGAGGAGGAGCACGTTGACAATTAATGGAAGATTATGATAACAGGTGGGATTTGGTGGCAGTGCATCTTGAACTGCATCAGTTTCCCACACCATGAGAATATACCGGACAACAATTCTACAAACTGAGGCTGCAACTAATGGTTGTTATTGACTATTGATTCATGTATTTCATCTTTTAATTAGCTCTGCCAAGGATTGTTTGTTGGTTTGTTTTGTTTGATTTCAACCTAGGTTACGCAAAAACGACTGCCTTTGTCTTACTCTTCTTTGTCCCTGCCTCCATCCAGGTCTTTCCTGGGCTACGTGTGGGGCCTCTGCCCAGGTCACACCCTCTCTTTCAGCTCGGCCCAGCACATTTTGGTGCAGATCTGCATCAGGGAGAGGATCTGGAAATCTTTTTTTCCCCACTTCTTTTAACATTGTGAAATATGGTGTTTTCCCAAGGGAATAATTCATCGATCTTGATATCAAAAATAAAATAAAACCAGGCATATTAAGGTTATGCTTTTGTCTTGATTGTTTGTTTGTAGGATAACACAAATTCTACATGACCGATTATGATTTCATTTTGTGGAGGGGTTGAGCCTGACCCAAGGAAGAACCAATACAATTTGGGTGCGGATCAGGGGCTGGAATCTCTAACATTATGAGATATAAGGCTTTTTTTTTTTTATTCACAGAAAATAATCAGACATGTTTTGTGGACTGGTATGAATGAATGTGTGCAGTTTGGTGCAGATCCAAATACAATGTAAGATGTAGTGAATTGAATATTCATAAGGGGACTGTTGGGCCTTGCTTTTTTGTTTGTTATCGATTCTGTGTTTTGTTTCCTCTTTCTTTAACATTGCATTTATCAACATTTATTTCTGTAAGTCTAAGTCTGTGCAATGGGGTGCAGCTTGAAGGAATAATTTGGGACTATGGGGCCCTGGTGGAGGTATGAACTCTACCGAGTGCAATTCTAAATCAATAACTGATTCTATTAAACGTCCAAAAATAGTGTTAATTTCCCAGAATCATTACAGCTTGAGTTTCTAGTTACGCCTGACAAACACAACTAAAGCCTAAATCAATTTTCAACTTCAAGCTACTTTAGTGAAAGCAGGGCAAAACAATGAAAGACAGAGGATAAAGACAACGGGGCCAATTTCGACTATTGATACATTGATTTGAACACACTGACAAAAGTTAAGTTAATCATCATAACCACCATAAACTAAATAAAACCCAAATGTATCCGAATCAAGAATTAAAAGCAGCTTTGTACAAATGTGTTTCATGTAGTGTTTTGAAATGGGAGACGACTCAGCGCCTGATCTCTTCAAGGCAAAGTGTTCCAAAGTCCAGAGGCTGTGACAGGAAGAGGCACCTGTGGTTTTCAGCCCAAACCCAGGGACACATCTGAGAGGATCACTAATGAATCGATTGCATCAAAACCGCTGTTGATCAACTCTGTAAAACCCACGATTCACTGATCACTTCTTCTATATACACTTCTGTTGACCTCAAGCCAAGGACATGTCTCCTAAAGGATACTAATGCCTCCCCATCCCTCTCCTTCCTGAGCTGTCATAGTGATGCTGGACTGTCCTCCTCCTGGGGACACAGAGAGGAGGTGGAGGAGGTGAGGGACAACACATGGGACAAAATAACTGAACTACAAACATGCACAGTTAATACTCGGCTGTCTGTTTGACTCTGACTCTGCTCCGTGGTAAAAAGCCTGTTATGTGTCCGGACATTTGAGAAGGAGCTGAGTTTGGACATCAGATTGTAACAGATGTGTTTATTGTGTGTCTGGTGGCTTATTACAGGTTATTTAACACAACTCACCGGCGGACAGGCGGTGTCACCTCGGTCAGATGTCACGGTAGCTCACCGGGAGGCCTCGGCTAACGTCACCAGCGTCGAACCCACAAGGAAACACGGAGGTCTACAAACAGCGAGGTCCTCCTCTTCTTCTTCTTCCGGGCACAGCGGGAGGTAACTTCTCTACAGTTTTAACTCAGACTTATAAAACCTTAGAACACGACAATGAGCAGGAGGACACGCAGCCTGTGACCTGACACGCTCCTGCTACACGCTTCTGTAACAGTCACACGCAGATTTGAATGACAGGACACAACAACCAATCAGCGGTCGCTTCTTTCCTGAATCCACCAATCGGGTGCGTCGTTGCCACAGAAGGCGGGACTTTCACTGGCGGAAGTTTACAGTGGATGCAGCAGCGTTCCCCTTTATGCGCTTCCGGTTTTGCTTTTGGATCAATTACATTTTTACATTTGAACTATTATAGCGATTAGCAACTAGGTTAAGAGGCACAACATACATCACTTTTACCAACAGTGAAGATTTGGAGGAAGTGGAACATTGTGATCATAAATAACTTGTGAGACACCTTTGTAAAGTTGATATTCAGACCTTTGAACAAAGTTGGCTAGAGCTAACTTATGCTTTAGTAGTGAAACTAGGTAACAATAAGGCTCTAAAAATCTAATTACTGAGAAATAGTTTTGTGATATTAACTAATGAGGCTTATAACAGCTGTAATGTAATATTTAAGACACATTGTGGATTTAGCTTTGGTAAACATGTGTATTTTAAGCATTATTTACATTTATCTAGATTGAATTATTGAATCATATCGTGTCATATGTTCAGTTACAGTATGTGGGTCTTGTCCTTCTTCACTTTGGAGTTCAATCAAAGAGTTTCTCCATTTGGATGTTTCCATTATTGGCAACAAGAGATTCACTATTCTGTTTTTACCAGAAAAAAACAAAGACTAAAGAAACGATTAACGATAGGTTCACATTATTTTCTGTAGCAGAGCTTTTGTCCTTTTTCCTACTACTCTCCAACTTCCTATATCTCAGTGTTAAACGCCTATTCGTCAAATAGCCCACGAATATATATCTCCAAGAAACATCTTCAGACACAAACTTTTAAAATTGGCTCTAAATTTTTTAAGATTAAGGAAGATTTATTGTCATTCCAAAACACGAGGTACATTAGAGGGAACCAAACTAAGTGGGCCCGGTAAGCAGCAATGAAATAGAAAATCAGAACCTAAAAACTAAGCAGAAGCACCAAATAGATACAATTAAATAAAAACTATAAAAAACCATTAGAATCTCAAACTAAAGGAATATAAAAAGGTGCAAATAAGTATTGATTAATATGAGTTTGGATATTAAAGTATTATTTCTTCTCTCACCTATTTTGGTTATCATTGATATCAGCATTATTATTGTTGTTGTCAAAATAATTCTAACTAGTATTATTGTCCTTATTGGCTTATTATAATTACAGATTTTAAAAGTGAGGTTTAAACCTTTATATATACAGTCTATGGTTTAAACAGGCACGTTTCTAAAACGATTCTGCAAACGCATCAGCATAATTGGCGGCTGAACAGCAACACTACCACTCCAGAGCAGCAGGGAGCGCTAGAGGGAGAACTTACTCTGTTTTGGCGGGATGTGATTGGTCGGTTCGTGTGCTTCACTTCGCTGGCGGTTTGTTTGGACTGTTTGTAGTGAGTGGTGCTCGTAAGGCGGAGCAGCTGGTTTGATCGAACCCAGTATCAGGCACCAGAGGCAGAATGGAGGACTCCACCAGACGCGTGCTGCAGAGACTCATCCGCCGGATTCCGACTCCACGGTTAGAAACCACGCTGGAGAAGTGGGGTCGTCTGACGGTGGCGCAGCGGGGGGCCATGGACTACACCCAGACCAAGTGGTCGCTGACAGAGAAGCTGCTGTCTCTCTGTGAGGTACCAGACCCTCAAACCTCTCTGTGTTAACAAAGTGTAAACCCTGTGTTTAGAAATGAAATCCAACGTCCAGCACAACTTTTCCACGTCTGGGTTTAACGCCATTTTAAAATATACCGCTACTTTCCACCCAGAATCAACATCATTTGTGTTAAACCGTCTGTTTCGCTCGCTGCTTTTCGTCTTCACAGGAAAACGACTGGACAATGAAACACATCACAGAGCTGGAGATGATTTGTAAGTCAACTGAAATGACGGATCTTATGTGGTTTTGAATAACAATAGTATCCTGCCACAGATCCACTGACTCTTGTGTTCCACTGTCTCTCAGATGTGATCGACAACCCAAACCAGGGGACGTGGCACGGCTTCCAGCTCCTGGACCCTGAAGGTCTGTTTTTAACAACATATACAGGTTGTACAGGGACATAAACCACTATCAAGTATTATTGCAATATCGTTTTCATCAATGGCGATGTAGCAAAGATACCATGTTAATCCATATATTGCAATATTAAGTAAGTAGTTTAACAGCTGTTTCATTCCGCGGTCAATCGTCCTGTACCACTTCACTTTACTTATAATATTGATTTTTATACTTTTTCTTTTCATATTTCTTTATTCTCTTGTCTACCCAGTTGTGCTGCTGAAACAACTGAATTTTCCCTGTCTGGGAATAAATAAAGTTTTATCTGATCGTATCTCTTGTTGGACATTGTGTAGGAGCAGTGAGGAGGTAAAGCATGTAATTGATCCAACTCAGATTTGTAAAATAATTTGCTGTTAAAAACTTATTGTCTATTTCTGCTCATATACAAGAGTTTAAAACCACAATCTTCCCTCGGTTGGAAAAAATCATTCTTCAACGTTAATACAAGAAATAATGTGATATTTATTGTGATAATTATCGATATAGACTGACTAGATTATCACGCAGCCCTATATTGTATTGGAGAGCTTGGATCCTTTCGCTTTTTGCTCTAACACTGCAGCTGCAAGTTGAAATTGTTTGCTTACTTTTAAATTAGTTAAATAATCTCATTGTTTTTTACGGGTATTTAACAAAGTAAATGTATGTTTTAGCCCATGTAAGTGTCACATATACTCTTTATTAAATAAATAGGACATTTTATGATTTTGCTATTCAAACCTATATTGGCATTGAGGTTGGATTTGAAATCTGATTTAGCTGGCTCAATTTTGTCTGGTTTTGTGAGGGTCTCACCGGTGCTTGGTATGTGGACCTGGTGCAAGTTAAATACAGATCTCCACACTAACATTGGCTGTTAATGGAAGTACTAATTCACAAAGGAATTCCTATTTCTGCACCTTTTAATGTATCTTTAACATTTTGTCTTCTTGTTGCAGATGATGCTCACTCTGTCGAGCTGACACAGTTCAAGGAGCAGTTGAAGTCTCACCTCGGGGAGCTTGCAAGACATGTAAGTCTCATGTATAAAATCCTGCTGTTGCTGCAGTGGCATTATTATGTAGTATTTTATGAGCTTCTCTGTGTTTAACATTAAATATTGAAAGCCTCCTTTTGACATTGCCTTCAAGGTGTCTGTCAAAATAAAGAAGCACACAGACGAAGCTGTCTGGATTCGGATCGCATGGGGAGACAGCTTCTCTCGGCCCAATCACCTGAAACCAACATATGTTGTTCACCACCTTCAAACCCCGTATGTCTTTGTGACCGGTCTACCTTCAAAACTTAAGCCCATGTTATCCCAGGTGAGTAATGAGTTTTATATTGAATCTTGACAATGTTTGTTTTTACAGTTGCCAGGCAGCTGTCTTTCTGTCTTTCTATTGTCCTCTAAGTGAGTGATGTTCTCGCCAGGCCCTGGTTCTGTCCACCAGACATCTCACTATTAAGGATGCTAACCTCAGTGGACGGAAACTCACTGCCATCAGGGACTTGCTGATGAAGCAGTATCAACAGGTAAGCTGATTTGGATCACAACAGTACAAGACGTTAACCAGAAGATCAGGGGAGCTGAGAAAGGAAGTTACTACGCAGAGCGTGTTCCTGATTTATTTAAATGCCGTCTGGCTTGAGTGAAGTCTTCACAGTATGATCTCATTAGGATACAGGTTCTCTTATCAGCTAAACAGTTCAAATTCAATCTAACTGGAGTGTTGTCCCACTTCAGATTTTTGACATTTGAGTATCTTGAGGTGTTACTCAGCCTTATTACTAGACTCTGGGATCATGCGCTGAATAAGTTCTGATTTAAGTAAAGCTTTGTTTAAGTTGTGTAGTAGTGTAATGAAAAGTAACTGACCTGGATAACCGACAGGAGAAATCTAAATTGCCATGTTAATCCTTTTTTAGCTTAAGCTCCACTTAAATCTTAAATATTGTGTATTTGATTTCTAAATCTAGCATTGATAACAGGGATTTTACGAACACCATGAAGTGAATTGAAAAGCATCAGACTTTAGCGGGAGAGATCTATAATTGCGTTTTCTGGTTACATTTTGACCTTTGCACTTGGATATTTTTGTGGTAGCTTTACGTTTGTCACTTAAAATCAGTGGCGTTGATGATGAGGTTTGGGTGGGCATTTGTTGTAACCATACAAGTTGTGTGTGACACGATTGGGTTCGTCATGTTAGTACCACAACTTATTAGAGTCTGAAAAATGCCAAGAATTCTGAACAACAAATCATCAAATTCCCAAAGACTTAAATGTTTTATGTTATATTTTTTATCTTTTAGTAGATTCTGACTTTTCCTTTCTTTGTCTCTAGGTGTTTCCCACTAACTTCCCCAGCCCTCTTGCAGAAAAGAATGAAACTGTCTCAAGTATGTTTATCAAATCATTCAATCAGGCCAAAGCTATTTTATTATTTTCTGCATGATTTCACACATATATTGTTTGTTTTATTTCATTTATTTGAAGTGTTTGTGTAGTTCTGGTTGAAGTCTGCATTATCGTTAAGTTTAATTAAATTTTTTGGCTTTATGTGTATTTATAGACCCACAAATAGAAAGAGAACAAGCTGGACCTGGAGCACACAGACATCAGATGGCCTGTGAGGCCTTTGGTGATGGGATGTTGCCTCAACTACAGGCTGGAGTTTACAAGGTACCCTAAAGGCCGACTGGTGTTTTTAATACTTGGTGCTGAGTAGAGGTAGAATTATTCAAATCAAATATACCTTTATTGTCCCATAGGGAAATTTATTTTGGGCCAAAGTACTTCTGCAGCTGCAGAGCAGATCGTTGAATATCAGAATCAGTATCAGAGTTTAGCATCATTCTGTGCTGTGATCATCTAAGTGATGTTTCGTGTTCCTGTCCCCAGCTGGAGACAAAATTCAAAGACCACACCAACAGGACCATGACAGAGCGGGACGAGCCTTTCAAATGCATCGTCAAGTTTGAAAGCACCAACCTCCTGGAATCACTCAGACACTGTGCAGCCTCAGGTACCAACAAATCTGTTCGTCACAGCTTGTAACAAAACCAATCATGTGTCTGGAAGTAAATAATATTTACATACAGCAAACAATTTAGAGCGTCATACTACCTGCAATTACATATGTTGACCACAAGAGGACACGTACACTCTTTTCATCATGGTCAGTGCACTGTTAGGCCTTGTTTTCCTTGTCTTTTTTTTTTTTTTTTTTTACATCTTTGCACCTGAACCTATCTTCATACTTTTCAACTGATATTGGTAAACTTGTGCACATTCCCGAGTCGAGGTGGAAAGGATACATTCACATTAATTCACTCAAATGTCTCTAAATAGTCTTCATTTGTTTTTCTCATAATCACAGTTCTTCCCATCCATGATACCACTCTGATATCAGACAGGTTTTTTGTATGATGTTTTGTGTAATTACCATTTGGACAAGAAAGTGCTTTTTTGTGTATTTCTGCTTTTGTTATTGTCCAGACAAATAGCTGTGATTAACTATCATCTCAACAAAGTCAGAAATAATTGTGATTACAGTTTTTTTGTTTGACAGCTCAACTAATTTAGTTTTCATATTTTACAGGCATTGCCTCCACCCCTGTCACCCCCCTGCTGTCATCTATTCCTTTAAAGGGAAGGAATTATTTTGTCATCACTGATAATGGCCCCGGTCCCTCCTCGTAAATGCACCAATCACAGAACTGATGGCCGAAAGACTTTTGATTTAAAGGACTCACGGAGTCGCTTGTTCTTTATTTCTCCATCCATGGTTTGCTTCTACTATTTCATCATGGTTCCTGTTAATGTGGCTCTTGAAGATTCTTTACTCCCTGTATTTTAGAATCAGTTATTGTTCCTCTCTTTTGTATGCACTTGCTGCTTCACATATATAAATACTGTGCAATATATACTTGTCATGTAAATATCTTTCATATCATCTTCGATTTGATGGTCTTTTAATTCATTTAATATGTTCACGATGTTGAGACAGCATACAATTAAGTACTTTAAGTGTCTTAAATATTAGGTACTGAGTCTTAAATACATCAGGTAGGTCTTAACTATGTTAACGCTACGTCCATCACAAGTTAAACTTAGTCTTAATTTTAAGAGAACGTTTTTGGTGGAAGGCATGATTTGTAATGTCTCTGTTGTGTTTGGTTTCTACATATATAAGTACGCTGAATTAAAACTACAAACAAGACCAACATGAAACTGATACCTGAATGTACAAACACACAACTTTATTTTAGTGCTCTGAGCTTGGCTGTGGGAAAGACTCTGCGACTTCACCATATCTTCAATGCTGGGGAAGTGTATAGTTCTGGGACTCTGATATTCCTTCAAATCTATCTTACTTGATGAAGCTCTGAATTTCCCTTTACTACTGTAGTGTCTGTTCTGAACATGTTGGTTTGTAATGGGCTGCTTGCTTGGCCTGTGTCAATGCTCCTGAGCCCACTTTATAATGATTACCTGGCATTAGTGCTCACGAATGACCTCTAACAGCTTCAGGGGGAAACAGCGTTGCAGCCAAATCCAACACAATTGAAGTAAATGTTGACCACATTGAAATTTGAAAACCATCGCTGTATAGGGCACACCAATGCTTTTACAAATACCATCACACTCACATGGGGCTTTCATCCAGAGAATCACTTGGGAAAACCATAAAACGAGCGTAACGAAACGATGACATTTCAAATCTTTTATTGTGAAAAACGGAAGCGTGTTGATAACACCGGATGTGACGCCGCCTCGTCCTCCTCAGCTGCAGGAAGCTGTGCCTCATCTCTCCAGGAGGAACCGAGGGACGTAATGCAGCAGCTCCTCCAGCGCTGCAGCTGCCGGGGCTCCTGCCTTTCACCACACGAACATGGCTGCCTCCGCCAGGACCAGCCACCGACCCCCGGCTCCTGCTGCTGCCACGGCCGCCGCTACTGACAGCCCGAGGGAGATGATCACACCCACCGTCGTGGAGCTGAGCAAGGAGGTGCGGACGAACATCCTCTGCACCGTGAAGGGATGCGGCAAGATCCTCCCCAACTCGCCTGCCCTCAACATGCACCTCGTCAAGTCGCACAGAGTCCAGGTAATAACCCCGCCTGATGGTCGTGAAGGGTGGGGCGCAGGTCGTACGTAGCCTCCTTGGGAGCGACCACCGGAGTAGCGATGCGGTGTAAACACGACGTCACAGGTAACGTGAGCTACAAGTTTCAGTCGCTAGCTCTGATGTGAGTGAAGCACCTGTGACGAGGTAGCTCCACTGCAGCTGACTGCTTGTGTCATCACTTATTGATCAGGAGCGAACGTGATGATCGATGCTTCCTGCAGTCTCCACTCAGACCCACATCACCTCTGCCTGGTCCATCAGTCAGTCCAGCTCTATGTGTATATTCATAAATCACAGTTTGTATCAAGGGGCGACATCCTCTGTTCGTCAACCCCCAACAAGACTGAGGAGAAACTACACAAACAACTTATCACCCTGTGAGGGATCCTCTCCCAGGACGGACAGGAAGTTCAGTAGATGCTGCGTGTAGCTGAACACATCAACTAAACAACACTGATTACAACATTGATAAGAAGAAACAACATAATGAAGACGTGTCAATGTTTCCAGTGTTTGGACATAAGTGTAGGGAGCAGCAGTGACCATTGAAATAGATGAGTTATTGCCAGTGATGGTGTAGTATGTGATAATGCATATTGTATATACGAAAGTGTTATTGTAATCTTTCCATAATCAGCTGCTACCACGATCCAGATCCATGATCTGGTGAACTAGTAATTGTGGACAGAAACTAGGGACCCGGGTAGTTTTTGATTTGCCTGTGTTATTTTGACTTGTGTGCCTATAACTAGCACTATTGGTTATTTGATTATGAGTCTTTGATTATTTGTGAGTAGTCAAGGAAATGACAGGACACTGATTAGAAGGGCCAGCTCCGCCTGGGATTCCCCCTGAACCCAGAGGAGGATTCTGGCGAGCTGGTTACGGGTAAACAACCAGTCCCTCTCCCTGCAGGACACCATCACAGCACTGGGCCACAACAACTGTCTGAAGGAGAGGTATCGCAGGTCGTTACTAAACAAGCTCTGCAAATCTGGCACTATAAACTTGGGTTCAATTCATTTAATTGTATAATGTAATGTAATCAGTTACACTATATATAAGATGAACCTTTATTGATCCTTCAAGGAGGATATTCCCAATTATCTGTAATCTGTTTCCCTGTAAATACTCTGCTCTCTTAAAGGATTATCTTATCTTAAGTCGAAGCAGTCCACTCATGTGGACTAGAGTTCACCTCTGACCTTGGTTCCTGTCTCCTAACTGGACCGGGCTTTTCTTTTCTGAGGGGCGCAGTATTTCACCGTCTCCCCCTCCATGAATGAGGTTCTTTACTTGGAAAGGCTGCCTCTTGTTCTGAAGCAGACTAAGCTCTTTGTTTAAAATAGGTGAATGTTAGAATTTGAATGAGCTCTTAGGAGAAGTCCCTTTTAGCCCAGGGTCTAAACGGCTCAACCTGTGGTTTCAACATACTCTTTGAGGTGCGATCAGGTTCTTCTTTTAAGCTGAAAGTCTTAGTTTGCAGTCAAGAGTCTAAATAAGCCTTTAAAAGAAACTGAATACTTTTTATAGCCAATATTTAATTCCTGTGCATTAATGATTCAAAAGACTGTCAATTAAAGAATTACAGACATTTCGAGTCCTGTGTGTGAAGTTGTTATTCTGCAACCACACTTTGATCAGAGATTGGGCCTTTGGTTGTAGAGTGAGAAGGGAAGGAAGTGTCAGTGCCTCAGTAACAGATGGAGCATGTTATTTTTTAATGCATAGCTCTCCTTAAGTTCTGTCAGAAATAATGACGTGCTGGAGTCGCTCACTGTGCACACTGCAAGCCTGAGGCCTGATGTGGAACACCACATCTGTTTATATCATGTCCACTGTCGCAACACTGGGAGTCTAGTGCAACTTGGCCCTGCAGCTTTGTATTTTCTCATCATTGATGGTTAATGTTTTCTACTGCGTAGCCGCTTCCTTGTACTTTCTATTTCGTTTGAGCCTAGCCCAAGTCAGACTCCTTTCATAAAGCTAATGTGACTGTTTTGTCCTTGAGCTGTCTTTCTATCCTAATCACTTCCCTCAACAGCGAGGGGAAAAGAGAGTTTAGAGACTGTTACTCTGATCCATCACTACACGGCACAATCTCCCAGAAACAGTGAACCAGCTCAGAGAGGCAATCAGGGTTGCAAAATTCCAGGAATATTCAAAGTTGGAAACTTTCCATGGGAATTAAGGGGAATATACGGGAATTAAAGGGAATAAACTGGAAATGTTGTGGGTAATTTATACTAACTGTATTTACCTTGTCATATACATACATAAATATAAACATTTTGTTTTGTCATAGGCTGATTTGAGCCCTGAGGAAACTTTGGGCACTTGACTATATGCTTCTGCATCTTTGTGTCATTCTTAACATAGGTCTTTGCACAGTATTTGCAAATGTACACAGCCTTTCCTTCTACATTGGATGGGGTGAAATGTCTCCACACATGAGATAGTGCACGTGGCATTGTTCTGTAGAATAAGATGAGAAAAAAGTTTGTAAGAAAACACTAATGCAATGCCAGAGATATAAATAGTTAGCCAAACAATTGGAATCGTCTGTAAAAATAGTTTACAATTGATGGATAAATGAATGGAAATAGGATAGATGAACAGATGAACAATCCTCAATCAGCATGCTAATATATTTTCCCCAGTAATATCATTGAAACTTACCTGACTAGTCCTGCACACTACAGCAGGCCTCAACAGCCCTGCTGTAGAGTGAAGGATGCTGGGAGTTATCTGTGCATGTGATGGAAGAATGCACAGTGGAGGGTTGAAACTCAACGTGCAGCGTGTGCTGCTTTCCATACATCTTTAAAATAGAGTTTTGAATGATGTTTTTATTGCTCAGCTTTTAATTTGCGTAGTTTTTTTTTTTTTTTTTTTTTTTTACATTCCCAAAATTCCCGAGCTTAATATTCCCATGGAAACTTTCAGCCCCTTTGCAACCCTAGAGGCAATACACAAGACTGTGGACAGACCTTGGTGTAGCAAAGACAGTGAAGGCCAATTTATGCCTCTCCGTTTCTTCTATTACGGACAGATAAGACCGCCCTATCCGTCGTGTAACGCCCTCTCCGAATGCTTCGTACAGCTTTTCGTACACGTCTGATTTTTCTAACTATCCGTCTTCATGTTTGAGACCCGACGGACCGCTCTTGGCTGTGATTGGTCCGCGAACGACATAATTTCCGTATGACGTAATTTCCGTATTTCCGGACCTCAAACTTCCTGTTTACTTCCTGTTTACTTCCATGTAGCATCAAACCCAAACACAACTATGATTCTACGATTAATGTGACGTGTGTGTTAAGCCAGCGGAGTTGTCCGGCTGACGGTGGCTCGTTTGAGCACTGAGGGCATGTGTGCACGGTCACAGACGGTTATAACGAGCTTTCAAAACGGCGCTAGCAGGCTAAGCTAGCGGGCTAGGCTAGCCACCATGCTAACTGCGGTGGTAACAGTGCAAGAACCCGCCGTCACGACTTTAATTCCACTTCTATCATGACACTGTTTCTATAATACCGTCAGGTTAGAAGCAAACACTGGATAGTAGTAGTTAGTGTCGGGAGTCCCTGCTGACTGTGTGGAAGCTGGGGGGAGCTAGGTCCGTGTAGCTTCTAGCTACATGTAGCCTCAAGCAGATTCAAGCTGTGGAATCAGCAACACAGTTCGGAAACAAGACCGGGGAACCGCTGCGCTAAGAAACGATTACATCAGCATTTTGACCCGCTGGGTGTCACTTTATTTAGTTCTGTTAGTTGCCATGGTTCAGTGTGTGGGACGCAAGCTAACATGTCAACAGAGGCACGTGGACTTCTTCTTCCCAAATGGGGTAGTCCTCTCTGAGCTCGTCTTCCGTTGCGCCACCTATGGGTTTGGCGGTGAATTTTTTCCGGACGTAGACTGACGGAGAAGTAAAAATCAAAAAGACTCTTTGTCTCCCGCTGAGACCTCTCCGAGAAACGGACACGTAGTAGTATATAAGAGCCTCGACAGCCCACGACCAAATCAATGTAGCTGAAGCAAACTACAAGAGGATATTGTTTTGCAGAATATGTATTTTTGCAAACCCCTAATGATAAACAAGGTGCATCTGTTAGACTCCCCTCCAGTGTTGTAGCAGATGGAGGTGACCTTGACCACTGGAATACTGGAGCAGAAATGACTTATGGAACGTGATGCTTTATCTACACACGTGATGATGCACATGACCGTTTCGCAATGTACATTTAGTGTAGGTGCTGTTGTCTGTAAATAGCATCATTGGTATAGAAAACACTGATACAATGTGCTCACAGCTGATGTAGCAAGTCAACCATGGGATTGTGAGCGGAGGAGTTACAGAGGAAGCAATACAATCCCAAGTGTATTCATTTCTTTATTTAATTATTTAGTTATTTAAAGCAGAGCTCACTGTACTCATAGAATTTATCTCTTACATAATGTTGCATCTCTAATACATATATTTACCCACTCTGGCTTAAGAAAGAAAGGCAACGTACAACCATTGCTTTTATTTGTAGACCTTTGTAGATTCATTATGAGTTAAAATGTACATAAAGAATGTTAAGTGATGTTGATGCAAAGCACAGACGACATCAAGGCTGTTGTCAGACATTCACTGTAGTCTGGAAAATGTTCCTGAATTGCGAGAACTCAGATATCTGAGTCAGTTGCTCCGGACATTTTACATTTCGATTTACATTTTACTTTTCCTGACAGACCCTCGTAAAATGTCAGTGAGCTGATGTGAGAATACTGCAGGAAAATTCACAACGAGCGAGTGGGCGTGCGGATGACCTTTCTGTCACATGACGGATGTGAAACTGTGCAATGTGAACAATGTGAATTTCTGTGGATGAAAAAAGAGGCATCACACACACGTAGAATAAATTAACGAAGATGTCAACTTGGAAAGACAATGAGACTTAGGAGCTTTGGGCATTAAGGGCTGACGCCGGTGACGGTGTGCCGTAAACGGAAACTTGATTTCCACAGCGGAATCCTTACGTCATCTCCACCGTCTGCATGTTCGACTTCAGCACCAGCCCTCGCATGAATGTTGCAGAAATATTCCTTTTGTTTTGAACTTGTCTGAGCTGCTGCACTCTTCAGAAAATGTCCAGACACAATGTCCAGAACAGTTTGACAATGGCTTATGAAACATTTCCTTTCATCAATAACTTATCGTGGTGATGCATTTACTGGAATGTACAAAAAGAGATAGAAACATTTTCCAGAGTCAATGTCTGAAAAAGGGAAATAGCTGCTAGTTTTTCTGTTGGCTGCTGTACTCAAATAAATAATGCAATTATCTCTGCCCTTTGTCATCTTTCTTCATCCATCGCTGTCATTGTTGCCCTCAGGATGGTATTGTCAATCCCACGGTCAGAAAGGACATGAAGGGCTCTCAGAGGCTGTACTCCTGTCCCATCGAGGGCTGTCCCAGGGGGCCCAACAGACCCTTCTCCCAGTTCTCCCTGGTAAAACAAGTAAGCCTCCCCTCCATTGACCTGTGTGCATGCTAGTGGAATGATCACTGCCCTCATTTCCTAATTTTGTCTAAATGACTCAATTGTTTGGATTAACAAACTAAGAGATAGCTGTCATTTTTCCTTCAGGTGTTTGTATTCTGTATGTTGTGAATTGTTATTTAAAAGATTTATTGTCTTAAACATAGAAACAACATACACTGATTTACCCAGAGCCTGGTATCTGTTTTAAAGTTGTGGCTGATCGTTGTATGTTAGGCAAAGTTTAAGCAATCATATGATTTATATTCGTTGCTCTGTGGTTTATTTCATTGCAGCACTTTATGAAGATGCATGCAGAGAAGAAACACAAGTGCTCCAAGTGTAACAATGGCTACAGCACAGAGTGGGACCTGAAGAGGCACATAGAGGACTGTGGTAAAACCTACCAGTGTTCATGTGGGTGCCCCTACGCCAGCAGGGCTGCTCTACTCTCACATGTCTACAGGACGGGACACGAGATTCCTACAGAACACAGGCATGTATATGCCTAGGCATATGTATAAGCTTTTCACAAACATTTTGTGTTAGGTTTGACTAAGAGGTGATTTCAATTGACTTTTTCTGCATCTGTTTTGTTCCTTTATAGAATTCCTCCAGTAAAAAAGCGGAAAATGGAGAAGCTTTTAAGTGATTCTGAAAAGGTTAGGACCAGAGAGTCAGCCTGTCAGATCATGCCCACAACTGTCGAGCTGACGGCGACTACACCCCCCTCTCATACCGCAATTCACATCCCAGACTCACTGAGTCAGAACTCTAACCCTCGTAAGAGCCTCCAGAAACTGCTTCTACCAAAGCCCAAGATGGCATTGGTCAGTGTTCCCGTGATGCAGCTGGCCCACCTGCCTGTCCTCCTTCCATCCACAGAAAGTGGTGCTCTGAGGTCTGTAGTGCTGGCAGTCGACAGCCAAGGATCTGTCAGCACCCTACATCTCCTTCAACAAGCAACCGGAGCAGTAGTCTCCCAACTTGACACTAAGAGTCTTGGTTTCAAGGACAGCATGCAGACTTCCTGTTCTAGCCTGGGGTTTGTTAGCACAGGAATCCAGGTCAGTCTGGACTCTATAGGCGCTGAGGAGTCAGCCGGCAGCCTGGCAGTACACCGGGGAAGAAGCACCTCCACTAACATTCAGACAGACAAATCATACTTGTCGAAAATGCCCACAGGGGTGATTGTAGGAGAGGGGATAGGCTTGTGCTCTGTGGTTGAGTCCTCTGTGTCGTCCTGCTCCCAAACAGACATCAGCGTGAGTGCCCAGGTCCTCCTCCCAGTCAATGTTGAAACCCAAACATTCCCTTCCCAAGCCAAAGCCACCTCCTCTATAGGAGCTCAGACAGACGGCCAGTGTCCTAGCCCAATTCCTTGCTCCTCCTCATCATCTGGGCTCCCACACAAAACCAGGCAAACACAGACACACTTTGCGACACCACAATCAGAGGAGAAGCCTCCGGAGCAAGCTATCCTGTGTTCTGACCTGTTTGGCAGTGACTGCCTGAACGTCTCTACCCAGACAGCTCTGGACATACATGACACCCTCACTGCTGCAGGAAGCAGTATATATGAGGACTCAAAGTCGGCAGTTGGTATGTGTTTTGGGGTGCAGACAGACGAGCTCAACTCAAACAACATGGCTGACAACCAAACCCAAACGATGACCTTGTTAAATGACTTGGAGACTATTCTGTCTAACAGTATGTCCGGCCACCAGGTGCTCACAGAGGCCTCTGCAGCCTGTGGCTCAGGTATGGGATCCGTTCAGGAGCATCACAGTGGCATAGACTTTGACTTTGAAGAGTTCCTTAATGCTGTGCATATTCAGACACAGACAGAGGAGAGTGAGCTGGGAGGACTAGGCAGTGTCACGCCTCTGGAGTCTCTGGACATCCAGACCCAGACTGACTTCCTCCTGATGGAGGAATTGGACCAAAGCGAGGGACCAAGTCGCACCCAGGCCAGCGATCTGGAGCTATTTGATACACAGACTCAGACTGACCTCAATTTCCTGCTCAACGCCGGAAGCCAGATGCCCCTGAGCAGCATCCTGCGACATTCAAGCTTTTCCATAAGCACAGAGTCCTCAGATACAGAAACACAGACAGATATACCTACATTTGCCGCTGGCCTCTCTGCTCAGGCCCCTGTCAGTCAGGGGGACCATGCTAGGCTACTGAGCAGCACTGAGACACAGACTGTGACGAGTCAGGCCGAAGGCCTGGGACACCTCTTTCTGACCAGCAACGAAACACAGACTGTCATGGATGACTTCTTGTCTGCAGACCTGGCCTGGAATATGGAGTCCCATTTCAGCTCTGTGGAAACCCAGACATGTGGGGAGCTTTATGCTCTCTTTGAACACACTGAGAAACCCAACAGTTGAAGCCCTCATAGTGAAGCTGCCTAAAGCTTTTGCAGAACAGGCCTCTAGTGTCTGCTTCTTCTTACTAGAGGAGTAGTCCTCTGGCAGATAATAGTCTTAGCAGTAAGAAGTCTGCAGAGATATATCTGATCATTCCACTGGGGGCGTCATGTCCAGAGCCTGTTCAGGTACAGACCCTGACTGCTCCGCTGCACTTTAATTCACTCAGTGGGCATGGTTGAACAGCTCCTCTGACAGTTTACATATTTATTTGCACAGAAAGTAACATAATGTTTGTGTCTTGTTTTAAATCCAAGTTTACTTCTATATTTCAGTGTTTAACCAATGTGACTGGTTTCACTGTTTGGCCCTTCTGGTAGTTTAAAAATAACATTTCATCAATGTTAGATCTGCACTTAAAAGGGATTCCATCTTTTGCCTTCAAGAAAAGGATATAATATAGTTTCAACTGTATCGCAGCCTTCAGATATGCATAAACTGCATGAACAAATTTTCATCTGTTGTACAGTATATACAATATTGTACAGTTAGTTTATGTGTGTTTGAAAAGTGCACTCGGTCAGCAGCACAAATGTAAATGATGATTCTCAGCTTGTGTATCAAATGGAAACCTCATAAATATCCCCGTTAAGGCCTTTAACAATAATCTAAGGTGTTGAAAGGCATCTCTGAAATATACCTTTACTCATGCAGATGTGGCACAAGTCTAAATTAAATGTTCCCGTCTCGTCGGTTGTTGCACACTTTCCGTTTAAATGTGATTGTGAAGTATGATCTGTAAACTTGTTTTTGTGTCTGGGTCTGTGCAGCTGAGCAGTAAGTCAGTAGGAAAATTAGGGTGTTGCTGTCTATGACTTATTCATAAGCTGCAGGGTGTAAGTGTATACAGTAGCAGTGCTCTGTGCTGAAGTGATCCAGTTGTGTTCACTGTACAGACACACATTGTGGATTAGAGCAAGAATTAGCACAGAGCTATTGTTTTTATCCAACGTTGATTTTGACTGAAGGGAGACCTGTTGAATATCTTCCATTGAAATCTTTAGGTTCCACCTTTAACAATTGGATAACAGTATTTAAATTTAAATATTACCTTTTTTTTAAATCCATTCTCCAAGCAACTAAACTTAATGTTTTTTTTTGTTATGTTGCTGCACTGAGTAACCTCACCAAGCACATGCACCACGTTGGGACTGTTCTGATAAAGAACAAGAAGCTGTAGGTCTTGTTTGTTTTGTTTCGTTGGTGCCTTAACCCAAGTATTAAGTTCAGTTCTGTTGCACATAATTGAGTTGCTGCTTTTAGGTAAACTGTTTTTCAGAATTATACAAGAATATGTTTTGGTAAATGACACAAAAGATGTCAGAATCCTTTCAGACTTTGCTTTGCATGTGTAATACCTTCTGTTGTGGTATTTTCCTAACTGTTGCATGCAATAACGGAATTTACCTTATCGATCTCCATGGTTTTGTGTAGAAAGATTTATTCTGTCACATGGAAATTATGCTATACAGCATTTTGTTGAAGAGAATTTGTTTGAAGCCATCTCGCCATGTTTATAGACGGGTGGGTAAAGCTGTTACAGTTCATATAGGTTTGTAGAAGCTGAAGAATGTCCAGAAGATGACACTGTGCCCAAGTCTGTAACATGCTTTATTTTTTGCACCATATCCTGACATTCAAGGATAATTACCTGTCGTTAATAACCATGTTGACACTTGTATTTAATTTCAACATTTCTCGTATTGAGATTATTTCTTCTGATTGTGGTTCTTGAATACAACATTGCTGCTCCCTGCTGGTTTAGTGGAATGGGGTGGGCAATGCCTTGCTTAAAACAGAACGATGTGTAGAAGCCTTGTTAGTCTCAAGTGTCCGTTGAAGTGCTTTATTTTTCTCTCTGTGTGGAGTGCATGCAGACAGACATCTTTGTTTTAACTCAATTTGAGTTTTCTTGCCTGTTTGTTTAGAGTAAACGTTGCCTTGACTAATTGCTGAAGCTACACTACAGATGTTCTTAATAAACTGCTGGAAAACATACATTATGTTGTCAGTTAATACAGAACAAAGGTTAAAGAAAAATAAACAACTTAAATGATGCAAAACTAACAAAGATAATAATAACTTGGGCTGCGAAACAGCACTGTGTGGGCCAGGGCACCAACTCTGGACCTGATGTGGGGGAGGGTAGACGGGGACCGGGCTAAACGGCTCTATGTTTCATGCGTTTTGTGCAACGCAGGAAGGATAAAAGATTCATTTCCTGTGTGCACACCACTGGTGAAAATGTTATTTACATCAAATAAAATTGGCTTACTTCCTGTTGCCAGTAGATGGCGCTATCAATATCACTACATACGGATTAATAGATCTACTCAGGTCGGGACTCTGATCAAAGGTGAAAATTTTGGGGCAGGTTGGACAATGCACAGTGGAGTTAAAAAAAACGTACGGTTTTGCAATGAATCAGGAGGTGGTGCTATGACCCTGAGTATATTTACATATGGAGCTGTTCAGGCCTGGACTCTGATCATGTGACAGGATTTTAATGCTGATTGGACGATGCACAGTGAAGTTATGACAGCTTCACCGCACCTCAATGTTAACAAGGAAATGTCACTATTCTGACCATGAAGTATCATGAAGGTCTTATGACTTGTCTGAGCTCATTTGAGCTGGATATTGTAAAGCAGCCAGGAGCAGCACTTCAAAGTGTATATAACATGTCACTTCCTATCGCCAGCAGGTGGTGCTGTGACAATGAGTCAACATTGATCATGTGGTAGAGGTTTGGGGTTGATTGGACAATGCGCAGAGGAGTTATAATAAATCCCCTTTTTGGCGACTAATCAAACTGTGACGCCACACCACGGTCTCACCGTGTGACGAAAACTCACAATTTGAGTTAGGTTCAATCTCCATGTTTTTTGACATGACACTCATGGATTTTAGAGTTGAGGAAATAAAAGCTCTCGGAGGAGTTTGTTAAAATACACAATGTGTAAAATGGCCAAGATTCATGAAGATTGGTTAAAGCAGAATTGCTGTGATTTTGTTGATGCATTTTGCCACAAAACCATTTCCAATTGCTACAGAAAACCTACATTTTTAACAGGCCTTACGCGCCTGGGAAGATTGGTGAGTTTTCGAGTATGTTCAAGCAGACAAAAATGCGATTCATTTACTTGAATAATTAAACAACAGCAATAGGACCCTGCTCGGGGGCCTAAAAATAGATAATTTTGTCACACGTTGCCACAATCAGTTTCCAAAAAGTGCAAAAGAGTTCATGTGTCCAAATCAACCAGACTGAAATCCAAACACAAGCTTGTTCCTTAAGAAATCCGGCTGCTGGGCTGGAGACGGGTCTGGGCACCTGCTGCAGTGCTGACCTGGAGGATCCGTGTGAGGCTCTTACCCAACAAGTACCGCCCGTATTGCACTGTTTCCGATTTGGAGGACCTGGGCACCGGAAACCTTTTCGGAATAGAAACACTTCCTTTATAAGACAAGGGTGCGTTATTGTGACATATTTGGTGTGTGCAGGTCAGGGCTGCAGGGTGATTGGGAAGCCCAGGGTTTGCAACAGGCTCCTCTCTTCTTACTGTCTTCACATTGCTCTTGTCCAACGTTAAACCTCTTTCCTGCAAGTTCGCTTCCCCTGAAGCCTTCCTGCCACTGCAGGGCTGGCCCTCAACCTTCATATTCTGATGCTGTGTCTTGATTGGTGGTAAGAATATGTAGGTCTTGATGGGAACCACGGTGCTGATGGGCCTGTGGCTGTGTTTCTGCGGCTTGGCAGGCCTTTTAACTGACACTGTGCATTTTGTGGACAGATGATGAGGCCGCAAAGTCTCTCCAATAGTCTTTCCTTCCTCTGTCGTTTCTGGCCATTTTGTGTTATCTAGCTGCAGAGCTTCCACAGCATTGCTATACCAAGAATCCCCCGGTTGGTTAAAAAGTCCTGGACACGACTCACAGCGCTGCTCTGAGATGCTGCCTGAGTTTTCTGAAGTAACAGGTGTAAGATCTTCTGAGATGGTTAGTTTTTCAGCCCCTTTTTGTTCTGATTTCCCATCTTTCTTCTGAATCAGAAGAATGCAGCTCAGTGGAGCAACTCTGTCCCAACCACAGACCTGTTTTAAAATCAATATAGTGTTAAGTATGAGAACAACAGCTTGGATGTGCTTAAACTGAAAATATACCAGTGTTTTGTCATTTTGTGAGATTGTATAGAATTGACATATTGTCACGTGAAAATATATATCATGTAATTTCTCCACTGACTAACAAAATATGTTATATATATTCCAATATAGATATGATATATATATATACTATTAAAATTTATGTACAACTCACAAGAATATCGGCTCAATTGAAATATTTACATTTCAAAAACCTCTGTTGCCATGACATTCAGACATTCAAAGACAAAGAATCAAAATGACCAAAAACAAATGCAAAAGTTAGGAGAAAAATCATTTAAAATAGTCAGAAGATATAAGTAAGACTGGACGACCCAAATTTATATCATGATAAAAATAATTATATAATTATCCTTTAAAAGTTTAAAGACGTATCTCATGTGTTGCACCCCTTCACCGTGCTTACACAATGCATACAAATCATACAAATTAAATTGAGTTATTTTGAACCTTCGTTCTATTGCTATTGCTGAAAATTAATATCAAAACAGCATCAATAATTATTGATACTATTTTGTTGCACCCCCCCCCCCCCCCCCCAGTATAAGCAGTACAGGTTATTGAGCGATAACCCTGAAAAACAGATGTTAACTTACAGCTTCTTCCACACCAGTGTACAGATGATACTGATATGGCTCCAGTTCTTTCAGGTCGGCCTCCTCACTGAGGTCCAACAGGATGTCAGCAGGACTTATACTTCTTCTCTTCACTGGTGTGCGGTAAAGCTGCTCCTCATCCCCCTGTGGTGAAGGGGGCTTATTTGATCCACACACTGTGAAATCCAGTTCTTCACATGTCGCCATTACTCGCCCGGTTTGTGCCGTGAGGGCGAGCTCAAATCGTGGCAGCAGCAGCTCTTATTGGCCCTTTCGGTGGCAAAAGAAACTGTCACTGATGTGTAGACCCAGTTACCTTTGAGGCCAAAGTTTAGAGGCTGTTGCCTTTGATGACAACTTTTTATAGGCACCTGTCCCTCTTAGTTAAATACCCTAACATTATTTGGTGTACAACATTGGAAATAGACTTGCACTCCTTCAACTTCAAAACATTTTTTATGAGTTATAAACTTCTATGGTCTGATAGCATTAGTGCATATACTAGATAAATGACAAGCCAAGCTGTACACAACAAACAGCTTCTGACTACTACTTTTTAACCAATTTTTATTCTCATGTCTTCAGTATTTATATGAATTCAGTTAACTGACGGTGACATGGACAGCAATATTGATAACCCAATGTAAACTGAAATATAGGTCCGTTGGACAAAAATGACAAGTGTACATAAACCCTTAACAAGCACAACATATTGTATATACAGTAAGAACTCATCTGCAATTCTCTAGTTAGGTTTTAATAAATAGTTGAAAATTAAATTGTACAAACAATTTACATGTTAAACATTCATACTGGACGGCTGTAGCTGAGGGGTAGAGTGGTCGTCCTCCAACCTGAAGGTCGGCGGTTCGATCCCCAGTCTGAAACATCTGCATGCCAAAGTGTCCTTGGGCAAGATATTGAACCCTCAATAGCCCCCCATAGAATAACAAAGTGCTGCAAGTAGATGCACTGTATGAATGTGTGTGTGAATGGGTGAATGTGAAACTGTACTGTAAAGCGCTTTGAGTGGTCATCATCCGACTAGAAAAGCGCTATATAAATATATATCCATTTACCATTTACTGGAGCAGGATGGCAACTTTGTTGTTCTCAGCCATGATAATGTACTGGGCTTTACTGGGATCTCCTAGACACAACAAGACCATCAAAGGAGGTAATTCTGGGAGGCTGCTTGTTCCTGTCTGAGAAAACACAACTATATCACATAGGGCTGGCACAGTGTCAGTATATCTCAGTTTATCTCATTTTTGTTTTCATATATTAGGTTTTTATTATATATATCTGGTTTAAAATGGAAATGGAAATGGTTAAATGCATCACTTAAGTATAAAGAGGGTATTTACTAGGTTCTAGACCAGCACGTACAATACTATATACTTACCCAGTATGACAGGTCTAAAGTAGGGGTGTCTTGACAGTCCTACGCCATTAAATCTGAAAAATTGGAAAAGAACAAAGTGTGTTGGTTAGTTGTTTTGTCTGGAAAATAGTTAAAATAATGTCTTACCTATTCTTATAGATTACTTCTCAAATCACCATTTTAATTTTACTTAATTCTTCACCTAAATCTGCTCACACACACACACACACACACACCATTGGCATGCGACTGTGACCCTGCATGTAGTATAATCCTTCAGACTGCATCACAAGAGAGTAAAACTTGATTTAAATATTAAAATAACATTATGAAACAAATACATTAATAGTAGTGGAAGAAACTAACAAGTGAGCTTTCTCACTTCCCTCATCTGACTCATTGTCAGGTTACTCTAGTTAGATTTCTTAGCTAGCCTATTTTCCTGCAATTTTTCCCAGTTTGCCTGATTACTCTACATTTGCACAACCTATTTAAATTAACGTATATTACAGTAGAGATGTTTTACACCATGACAATATAACTCCCAATCGCTCTCTTAGTCATGTCGACATGAAGAATCCACCAACATAGGCCTACACCTCTTCTGTTTCAAGCTAGCATTGGTTAGCATTCGCTTGCTGCTAGCCACTGTTCCCAGTAGAAGATGCAGACACCTAGAATCAAAGTAAAATCTCAGTCTCAGCCAGAAACCTTTTAATATGAGACACTGGAATTGAAACTCCATAACTGAGGGAACTTTAACGTTAGGTTTCTTACCTTTCACTGTTTAATTTCCTCTCCTTTTTCTGTCACAATCCAAAGGAAGATCCCTTGGCTTTGGAGCAAGTTTAGATTTTTGACATATTTTATATATTTAACACGTGTTGAAATATTAAAAACAAAAAAAGTGTGTTGGATTTGAACACATTCTTCTGAGACTTCATAAAACAACCAGACTACAGCTTTGCTCAGGGGAATAAATAGGTTGAAGTTCTCTTCAGTGTGGAATTTGTTCTCCTACTGGAAAGATTATCATGAAACATGGTGGAAGGATGTGCTATTGGTCAGCAAATAACCTAATAAATATTGGTGCTGATGCAGGAATTATTTCTCAACATGGATGTTGATGCAAAACATAGGTACATTTAGGGGAATGATATCTGTGAGTGTAAAATTTGGTGCAGCTTTGAATTTAAGGGGACTGTTGTGCCATTCCAGTTTATTTAAATTCACTAAATCCAAAAACCAGATAGAACCAGACTTCTATTCACTTTAACTGTAGGTTTCTTTTACTTCACAACGCAGCTCAATACAAAAGAGGTAGTATAATAAAGTAATCAGGTTGTCATAATGTAAGTAGTACATTTGAGATCAATGTAACACAGTTGATTTAGGATGTTGATATATTAATGCTCTGATTAGCCGTGTACACTGTACACTGACTGGTAAACTGAACAGGTACAGGAGTTTGGACACAGTTTACCCATCTTATATCGACAGAGGCTACATGTGCAATACCAATACTAAATTCAATGTGGTTTGAAAAGCAGATTGTGAGAGGCAAATGTTGCTAGGCAACTTGAACAGCTGAAGAAGCACTTGTGGGAACTGGTCAGAGGAAAATAAAGTCCCAGATGACATAAAGAGCTCAACAATGGACTTCTATTGTTATGGTGAGTATGCTCTGAAGGTTTATATTGGACTGAGGATGAAAAACTAATTATTCTGCAATTACTGCAATGTCTTCCATCTACGATGCAGTGAAGACTTTGTAAAACCTGAGATATTAAAAGTTGTTGTACCATCATCATCACATGAAATTACAGGTTTTATTGCACAGGCTTCACACAGCATGACGGCACACACTAGCTTGTTCCTTAGGAAAACAGGCAGCTGGGCTGGAGATGGGTCTGGGCACCTGCTGCAGTGCTGCCCTGGAGGATCCGTGTGAGGCTCTTACCCGACATGTAGCGCCCGTACTGCACTGTGTCAGGTTTGGTGGACACGGGCACCTGATACCCTTTGGGAATAGAAACACTTCCTGCATAAGACAAGGGTGCGTTATTGTGACATGTCTGGTGTGTGGAGGTCAGGGCTGCAGGGTGATTGGGAAGCTCCTCTCTTGTTCCTCTCCTCCCGCTTCTCTTATCCAACATGAAACCTCTTTCCTGCAAGTTCGCTTCCCCTGAAGCCTTCCTGCCACTGCAGGTCTGGCCGTCAACCTTCAGATTCAGATGCTGTGTCTTGATTGGTGGTAAGAATGTGTAGGTCTTGATGGGAACCACGGTGCTGTTGGGCCTGTGGCTGTGTTTCTGAGGCTTTATAGGTCTTTTCTCTGACACGGTGCATTTTGAGGACAGATGATGAGTCCGCCAAGTCTCTCCAAGAGTTCTTCCTTCCTCTGTCCTTTCTGGGAAGTGATGTGATGCAGTTTTCTGCATGGCATTGACGAAAGGCCATTCTGTGTTATCTAGCTGCAGAGCTGCCACAGCATTGACAATGCAAGATTCTCCCTGTTGGTTACAAAGTCCTGGACACGACTCACAGCGCTGCTCTGAGATGCTGCGTGAGCCTTCTGAAGTAACAGGTGTCAGATCTTCTGAGATGGTTGGTTTGTCTGCATCCTTTTTCTCTGGTTTCCTGTCTTTCTTCTGAGTCAGAAGAATGCAGCTCAGTGGAGCCACTCTGTCCCAACCACAGACCTGTTTTAAAACCAATATATTGTTAAGTATGAGAACAACAGCTTGGATGTGTTGAAACTGAAAATATACCAGAAGTGTTTTATCATTTTGTGAGACTGTATAGATTTGACATCAGAAAAAAATACTACAGATGAGTTACATAAAAAACTGGGAATATAATTCACCAGAAATTAGTCTAAAACATTTTGTAAATAGATGACTAGCTGACTAAGAAAATATAACATATATAACAATATATATATATATATATATGATATAGATATAATATAACAATTGATGTACAGTTTTAATAAGGACTACTACTTAAAGGTAACATGACATCCAGTAAAAACAGGCGAAGGTTTTGCAGTAAGAATATATCAGCTCAATTTAAATGTTTACATTTCAAAAACCTTTGTTGTCATGACATTCACACGTGTTGCCAAAGCACAATTACAACATAAAAGACATTGCTCAGCCCTCAGTATAAGCAGTACAGGTTATTGAGCTATGACCAAGAAAAACAAATATTCACTTACAGCTTCTTCCACACCAGAGTACAGATGATACTGATATGGCTCCAGTTCTTTCACATCGGCCTCCTCACTGAGGTCCAACAGGATGTCAGCAGGTCTTTTACTTGTTCCCCTCTCTGGTGTCTGGTAAAGCTCCTCATCCTCCTCATCCTCCTCATCCTCCTGTGGTGAAGGCTCCTCATCTGATCCACACACTATGAGATCTGCTTCTTCACATGTCGCCATTACTCTCCTGGTTTGTGTCAGTTTACTTCAGTGAGATCTAAACAAAACATCATAACGTGTGGAGTGCGCATTGTTTGGTGCTTTACAATGTAGATACGTTTGAAAAGTGAGGTCACAGCAGTGTGTCAGGGACGGGACTCACCAGGAGGAGGCAGGCTGTTTCCCATGATGCATTTCACATGTGTGTGTATCGCTGTTGTTTCTTCAGGAAGCAGCAGTCATTGAGGAAGTCCTGCAGCTCGTCCTGGAGGGTTTTCTCTGCTCGACACAAGCACAGAGGCGCTGGATGCCTTCACAACGCTGTCGCCATGACGACCCGTAGAGGAAAAGCGTGACGTAAACAAAAGGGGGGAGGGGTTGATGTTGCGTTCACGTGCTCGTCGGAAGGTCCCATTTCCCGAGTTGTGAAGTTGGTGTGCTCCTACTATAGACTGTTTAAAAAGATGTTCAACATGACTGCTCCCCAAAAGTAAAGCTAAATTGTCACGATCGCCATCTGGTGGCTGGCTGCAGGGCAGGTCATAAATCCCACCTCTATGTTAATGAATGGGACAAATACAAAGTCAATGTATGTTTCACCTCTAATAAATTTTCTCAAAAATGGTCTCTGTCCTTCTTAGATAAACCTTATCAGACTAAAGCTGTTTTCAGACATGGAACGAACTCTGGGTTTTCTCCAGAGGACGTGCATGTGTAGACCATAGACTGAATGTGTGAACACAAATGACCCAGTGAGGCGCTCCCTGCTTAGCCTCCTTGGAAAATGCTCAATACAGGAGACGTTGATTTGTCAACCCAGTAGGAGATCCCCTGCTGGGTTCACAAATCGACTTCTCCTGTCGACTCCATTTGCTACTGGATTCACAACGAGTGAATGGGGGGTTGATGACACTTCTAACAAGCGACAGAGACAAAAATTAGTTCAAACAACTATCTCCCGGGGAAAAGGTATTCCACCACACATAGAAAACACAGATGAAGACATCAAGAGAGTTAATGGTGAATTCTACCTATAGGTCATGTTTGAAAATGGATTTATATGTGTCCATGTGCTCATTTTTGTTATTTGATGCTGACATTTTTTTGTGAAACCTAATGATTGACAGCTGAGCCTGATAAATGATTGGTTGAGTGCATGTATCGATTTGACCTTCCTTCATCCGTCACTGCAGAGACTGTCTCCAAATGCACAAGATGGCAGCATTCATATGCAGCGTATTTTAGATTCATCTCTGGATAGTGGGAGGAATTGGAGACATGTCGTCCATCCTTCAATTTCCACCTATAAATAATGTGACTTTAGCACTCTGTCATTTTAGGTAGATCTTATCACCCTACAGTTTGTTCAAGCGTTCATTTTGCTTCAAATGTGCAAGATGGCTGCATTCGTATCCAAGGTATTTTCGATTCATCTCTGGATAGTGGAAGAAACTGGGGGACACTTTTCTCCTTTTAAAAAAAAAAACCCTTTTCTAAAGTCTATGGTTCATGTACTTTGAAGTTGGAATGTGGGAAATGTAACATTGACGCTGTAAACAAAATGTGTCAGCGAGCGTCCTGCGCATTTGGAGCCAGACTCTTTTCAGAAGTGATGGAGGAAGGTCCCATCGGTACACACACTCAGCCATTGATCAGTCTCAGCTGCCAATCATGTGACAAGAGTTCACATATAGTGCAACCATTTAGAGCTGATTGTTAATTATACTAATAGGTTCGAACGTGATGACTTCAGCAACTCGGCGACTCGTGAACCATATTTTTTGGGGGGGACACTCCTTGTAGTTGAGACCATATATATCTATGGTTGAGACTGTGAGTGGTGCTCACATGCATTTCTTCGGTTCTTCCCACACCACGTGAACGCAGCATGACTGAACGTGCTGAACTACTGTCAGTTTCTCACATTTGTGTTATGCAACCAGCCGGGTTCCGTCACAATAAAAAGTAAAATTTAAAGAAATTCTATAGTAAAAGTGGTGGAGCTCTTTCCCGCTGAGCTGTTGGGTCACTGTGACGTGACAGTGTGACGCGATGGGGAAGTTAGCCGGAGGAACGTTCTGTTCTGCACGTAGAGCTCCGGCAGACGTCAAACTGATCAGCACACATGTGCAGCCCAGCGGGGGGGGGGCGGGGCTGATGGTTGCGGCGCAGAGAGGAAGAGAGAGAGAGAGAGAGAGATGTTTTCATCTTAGTCCTTGACTGGCTCGTCAGACAGAGAGATATATGTTCCTCTCTCTCTCTCTCTGGAGATGTGAAGTGGCCGATCAGCAGGGGGGGGGGCACTCTGCTGACGCACAGCATCACCTCGGTCCATTGGTCCAGAGCCGCGGAGTGTCGGCGGGTGACGCAGCCGGAGCACCTATCCGCGAGGGGGACACTGACACCTGACGGCGCCGGTCCCCCCACCCCCCCAGCCCATCACGACCACTTGGGCTCTGCAGTGCGGGGACTGCTTCGTTCCATGGAAGCGGAGTGCGCTCGTCCTGCCCCGGTCATGCTGCCCCCGAAGAACTGCCTCCCGCGGAACTACAGCTGCATCGCCGGGCTGTTCGGGAGCCTGGCGGCGGCCAACCCGCGGCTGGACGACGGGGACGACTACGACGTGATGAACGGCACCTGCGAGCCCATCGAGAGCCCGGTGGTGGACGAGCGACCCCGGGGCAGGGAGATCTTCCTGAAGCCCCAGCAGAGCCCCAACCTGCGGCGGAGGTGCAAGTCGCTGCCCACCCCCACGGAGAGGGCCAAGCTGGAGGTGTCCCCCCGCAGCAGGAGTCCCACCAGCCAGAAGAAGGTCCGCTTCGCCGACTCCCTGGGGCTGGAGCTGATCTCGGTCAAGCATTTCGACGATGCGGACGAGCCCGAGGTGCCGGAGCGCATCCTGGCCAAGCTGCACAAAGCTCCGCTGCAGCTGAGCCATTTGGACACGAAGTTCCCCCGCAGCCCTGCGCAGTCTGTGTTCATGGAGCTGCAGTTCAGCAGCCCGGGCACGCTGCGGGGCTTCGAGCAGAAGGTGCGGGAGGTGCGGGTCCTGCTGGAGACCGTGACCGCGGACGAGTTCAGCCTGTCCGGCTTCGTGCGTGTGCTGAACCTGGCCTTCGAGAAGAGCGTGTCCCTGCGCTACTCCCTCAACAACTGGATCACGTTCATGGACAGCCTGGCGTCCTACGTGCCCGAGTCCAGCGCAGGGGACACCGACCAGTTCCGTTTCAAAATCGTCACGCCCACCTACCTGGACGACGGGGGCACGCTGCAGTTCGCCATCAGATACTGTGTCGGAGGTCACGTGTTCTGGGACAACAATAATGGCAACAATTACAAAGTGCGGCGTCACCGGTTCAAGATGTCCCCGCCGCGGGAATGGGAGAACGGATGGATTCACTTCATCTGAGGCTGCGGTGGCACAGTGACGTGCGTAAATGTGCGCGTAAAACCTCTCCGGCCACCTTAATGATGACTGTAGCCTGTTCAAAATGACCCCCAGCCCCCCTCCCACCCCCCTGCCACTGTCCGCTACTTTCATACACACGGACAAGAACTGACCACGACATTTGAAATCTTTGCAGCGCTGTGGTGACAAGCCGAGGGTTGAAATGGGTAAGCTGCTGGCAGGTGGCCAGTGTGTGGATGATAGAACATTTGCCCTGGTGTCGGGGATCTGTACAGCCTGGTGCCCCTCGGGAGGGCATGCTCCTGTTATGTAATGTTGGAACACGTGCCACGGAAAACGTGCCGGGCACTGTTCGTTTGAAGAGAGGCTGTATGTTTATCTGATGGCATGGTGGTACCCGAATTATCGTTTTTGTTTTGCATGTTTGCAAAAAAAGAAAGAGAGTTTTGACAGTTATGTGCGTATTATTCCAATTTAATGTATAATTTCCCACTTTCATGCCTTGAAAAATGCCTTATTTTAGGCCATGCTGTTGGAAGTTGTGCATTCAATGTTATCCAGTGATGTCTTGAATAGAGGAAATGCATTGATCGCCATTAAACGCTTAGAATAAGGCCTATAAGACCATATAACCTGTTGGCTTCCAATCCGGGGTCACCAGCCCACACAGCTGCCTTTTTACTGTTAATGCACCTGTTCAACTGCAGTTCCATATCTTCCCCTGCATTTTTAAGAAATTTTCCATATTTTCAAAAAGTCCAAAGACAACAAAGTCTCAAAAAAAGTTACCTCTGGATAAACAATTCCCCAAATTTTAACTGCATCATGCATATTCCATCAATTCCTACAGGCTGAGTTCATTCAAAGGGCCTTCAACATTCCTGTCCTGAGCTGTTTTCTGAATGAACCCTTCAGAGTGGTTGTTACGTTCCGTACCTTCCAAGGTCAAATTTACCTCAGATTATTGTGGACTTCTTTTCTTCTTCACGTTGATCATTAGGAAAACAGATTCTTATTTTCTGAGTAATAATTTTCTAACCAATACATTCAAACAGAACAGCATTACTGTACATTTTAAATGTGACACATATTAATTTCTTATGTTCTCAGTTACACTGTGTTACACGTTTTATCAGAGCAGTGTTGTCTGTTGACCCAGTAGCTGTTACATGACTCAAACCAGCTTCCCCTGCTCTAAAGGTGCATGCTAGCCACCAGGTGCAGGAACAGTGCTTCTCACACATCAGCACAAAACGGGTTGATCCGGCTCACTGGCTCATATTTCCATCATTATTAAATTGCCAACTATTGTCTGATCGATTAATTTCCATGCCACATGCCTTGATGGATGTTCCACAGTTGACTTCCAAACCTGATCCAAATCATGCTGGGCTGGGTTCGATCTTGTCGTAGGAGTTTAGTTGGGTGCGGTTATTCAAATTTTTTTTTTTTTTTCTTTGGTTGTATTATATCAGTATTCTTTCGTGTGCAGAGAGTTGAGTCTCCAGTCCAGTGAGCAGAGCAGGAGGCTTTTAATTCCTGTCCTCTGACTGTAATCTCAACATCACTTTGGCCCTTGTTTACGTCAACACGGCAGCAGAGGGAGGCTCTCCTATTAATGGGGATGTGGATAAAAGACTATTCCTGTAACCACTTAGTTTTTGGAGAAGTTCCACTGAGAATCCATCAGAAAAGTTTATCTGAAACTCTCACATGATTTGAGTCGTTGTGGCGCTGCACGCTCCCTGATGCTGTTAGACTACTTTTGCTGAGATGAGAAATGGACTGCTGTCAGTTGATATTTGCAGCTTAGCTTCACCATGCGCAGAGCTGGATTAAAAAATAAATGAAAAGGATCTGGCTGTAGCAGGCAGAGCTTACTGTGTGTTACGTTGTTTAATCAGTGGGTATTTACATATTGTCTGCATTGGTTTTTATTAACTATGTTTAAGCATCCATGCAGTGTGAAACCAGAAAGCATTAGTTACTCAGACTGAGGCTACTGATGTGGGCAGGATGCAACAATACCAGTCATCTGCTACAGATGGAGGCTTTTATTCTTAGATTTTAACATATGATCATCATTATTCTCTTCGACTGTCTGACTACGATCTCTCTACATTTTCCACAACATGTTACTCTGGTTAAAAGTGTGAAAACTGTCATATCAGTTGCTCAGGTTTATCCTGCTGTCTTCCTCACTGCTGTTGTTATTGTTGCATCCTGACCCGCGAGCAAACGAAGGGCTTCTGGTTCAGATTCTCACCTCAAACTACGTATACGTCACCGTTTGTATCAGAGCTCACTGATCTATAGATATGTATGTAAATGTGTTAATGTGTCATATTGAATGTCTTCCTATTAACTGTTCATTGTCGCGTGTATTCTGAAGCATTTTTAAAAGTGGACTCGAGAGACGTGAGCTATGAAAAGTTTACCTGACGATGCTGTGAAGCTGGAGGATAGAGTATGAGCCTAAATTAAATTGAAATCCTAAAAGCACACTTATTAATCAAATCTAGGATAGGAATCATCGTGCACAGTGATATTTTCTCTCAAAATGTTTTATATTAACTAAAAGATGTTGCGGAATCTTCCCTGAAATGTGCAATCGAAACGCGAGCAGTGTATCTGAATGCAATGAGCTATTGGAAACCACATGTGCACGACTACAAGTGTACACTGCCTTACTAAATTCTGAGTTTACCATAGAGATGTGTGAAAGAGGAGGAAGGTGCTAAGTGATTCTGAAGAAATGAGGTGATTGCAGGGCATGTAAACTGAGGAACACATCTGGACAAAAAGGGGAAATGCAATGTGGCGTTTTGAAACGCTTGCCACGAGCGACTAATGATTGTAGCTGATGCTGAGCAGACTCAGTCAGATCAGGTGTAATGCACTTTGAGTGGGAAAAGGAAAAGAGGGTGTGTGTACTGAAAGCTTCTCCTGTGAATAGCTACTAACCAAGATGTTCTCCATCCTTTTTAATATTTTACTGCTCTTTTCTCTTACTGTTGAAATCACCTCTGTCTGTTTCATAACCACTGTATGACACTGAGGTTTCTTTCTGGATTTGCTTTCGAGTCAGTGTTTATTGTTTTCTGTCAATTCTATGCAGCACTTTCTGTTTTAAACTGTACTATGAGATTCATATTTTGAAGTGAATGTTTCACCATAACTGTATTCTTCTTCTTTAGTCTCCTTTTTAATGTAACCTATATTTTTGTTAAAACAATGGTAAATAAAGGCATTTGTGATGATAACCAAACACTCTGTCAGCCCCTTTAAATTCACAATAACCCAAACCAATCTTTAGTCTTTATTCAGTTTCTATCGGCCGACGTTGTGAATGTTAAATATGATTTGTTGCATGTTCATCACAGGGACTTTCCCTTAATGTTTCAGCCTCTAGCAAACCTGCACAGTTTATAATTCAAACCCTAAAACGAGTGCGTGTGTGACTGCAGAGCTGTGCATGCGTGTGTTCCCCAGGTGTCTGTGTACGAGGGCAGCAGAGCATCTAACTTGCAAAGAGCTGCTGCTCATTAGGTGACACACTGCAGTGGGCAGCTGCCAACGCCATTGTGGACATGGCTGCAGTCATGTCCTTGAATCTATTACAGTCTCATGCCACGCCCCCGTTTGTGTATGAGAGGGAGGTGCTGCAGCCTGAAGCAGGAAAAGGTGGGGCACACCAAAAAAGATCATGTAAAATGTAATGATAAAATGGGATGTATAACTGGCCTCTTTGAAACAAAAGACAGAGGGCAGCTGTGGATCAGGAGATAGAGCGGGTTGTCCAGGTTGATGGTTCGATCCCAGGCTCCTCCAGTCTACCTGCCAAAGTGTCCTTTGGCAATGGCACTGCTGGCATTGTGTGAGTGATCTTTAAGTGCTGCACATAGACACTCTATATGACTGTGTGTGGATGGATGAATGGAAAAACTGTAAAGAGCTTTGAGTGGTTGTCAAGAATAGAGAGGTGCTATATAAATACAGACCATTTACTATTTACATAGTGCTTTTCCAGTCTTTTTGACCACTTTACAGTATGAGGTACTTTAAAGTACAAGTTGCACACATTCATACACTGCTTCTATATGCATACACACACAAACACCCACACACATTCATATCATTCATCAATCACATAAGGGGCTATTTTAGGTTCTCTATCTTCCCCAAGGACACTGTGGAATGCTAGATTGAACCAGTGACCTTCTGGGTATTGGATGGCCCCAACATGTTGTGTAAGCAGTGTTTGTACAAACTGTTCTGCAAGATTCTTCATTTCTTGGTGGCGTAGCTCTGGTTCATAGTCTGACACCTCAGATGACATTTTGTCTCAGTGTTTTTACTTTTTACAGGATTAGTAATTCGTCCTTTTTCATTTCATCTAAATAAGGCCACACTGTCTGGAGACCATTCACAGATGCTATTATCAGCCACTAAATGGACGATAACGGCAATGGAACACTTACTGGAGGTTCATATTAGAATAGAATAATTTAAGTGTGTCTAAATTAAACCTGTGTGTGTGTGTTGCGGTGGACATCTCTGCAGCGGTCTATCCGTTTGCAGTCACCAGATTGGTTAACTAATTATCACGGGAGGAAAAATCAGAGCACCTTCTTCTCTCTTGGTCTGGGAACACGAGACCGTTTTTATTAAGCGCATGCGCAACAGGTTACAAGTGCACGCAGGCACAACATGCTCCGTGACATCATTACCTGTGCTATATAACATGGCATTGCTCACTCAACACTCCCACTCAAAGACATGTGTATAGCTCTCTCTATAGTGGTAAATAAAAACCAAAAATACATAACTCCAAAATAAAACATTTGGTATACTGACAGTGTTCTAAAAACTTCAAAACTTTTTCATCTGCCAGTTCACATTTACATTCCAAACAAATACCCCTTGAAACTTTCAAACTTAGCCTTTGTCACTGGCTTGGTAAAGACATCAGCAACCATGTTTGCAGTAGGACAGTATTCTATAGATATCTTCCCTTCTGCGTGTGCAGACCGTACAAAGTGATACTTTATATCTATGTGTTTGCTTCTCTGTCTGCATACTGGGTTCTTAGATAAAGCTATCGCCCCCTGGTTGTCCTCATATATCTTTACTGGTACATGCTGGCTACTATCTATTCCTCTAAGTAGTTGTACAAGGTACATGCTCTCTTGAGTAGTAGCTGCTAGTGCCATATACTCAGCTTCACAGGTGGATAATGCCACTGTTGGCTGCTTCCTACTCTTCCACGATATAACTGGACCATTCTCAGTTAAGCTGAAACAGTATCCACTTGTGCTCCTCCTATCATCCCTGTCGGCTGCCCAATCAGCATCACTATATCCCTCCAGCTGTAGTGGGCTTTCCTCACATTTCTGGTAGTGTAGTTCTTGATCTATAGTACCCTTTAAATACCTCAGTAGGTGTTTTGCTGTAGCCCAATGCTGTTGCTTTGGTTCTGCTAGGTATTGAGATAGTTTGCTAACAACCCAGCTCAGGTCAGGTCTGGTACATGTCATAATGTATATCAAGCTACCTATTATCTCTCTATATCCTGTTGAATCAATAACCTCACCCTCACTGTCAAAGTTTAACTTTTGCTCACATGGGGTGGATCTGGGTTTGCATTCAGACATTCCAAATTTGGTTAATATCTTCTCTATGTGTCTCTTTTGAGTCATTTTGATCTCTCCCTCACTCTGTCTGAAATCGATACCCAGGAAGTGTTTAAGTGGACCCATATCTTTCATCTTAAACCTTCTCTTCAACATTTCTTTTACATCACTGAGTAAGGTGTTGTTACTCGCTGCTATGATTAAGTCATCTACCCATACTAACAGAATCACTTTCTCATTCTCAGATTTTCTGCTGTAGACACAATGATCAGCATCATTTTGCACAAAACCATTCCCTGTAAGATGATCATGGAGTAACTTGTTCCAGTTACGTCCGGACTGTTTTAAACCATACAATGACTTGTTGAGTTTACACACTAAGTGTTCCCCTGTGTTTGACTTGATTTCAAAACCTTCCGGTTGCTCCATAAATACCTCACAGTCCATTGGAGCATGGAGGTAAGCAGTTTTCACATCCATTTGATGTAGGGTGAGATCCTCCTGTACAGCCACCTGCATTAATGCTCGTACAGAGGTCATGTTGGCTGTCGGTGAAAAAGTCTCTTTATAGTCGATCCCTTCCACTTGACCATACCCCTTTGCGACATATCTGGCTTTACAAGTCTCAGATCCATCTGGGCTCTCTTTCACTGCATATACCCAGCGACCTCCCACTGCTTGTTTGCCTCTTGGCAGTAGGGTCAGAGTGAAAGTGTCATTCTCTGTCAAAGAGTTCATCTCCTCTTTCATCGCGTCAGCCCACATTTTTGACTTCTTAGAGTCCATTGCCTCTTTAAGTGTTTTAGGTACATCATAAGCCACTCTGTAGAAATAATCTACATTTTCACATTCGTCATTTTTACAATCAGCTTTACACTGGTACCCCTTTAAGTAGTCTGGAGCCTTTCTCTGTCTCGTAGGATATCTCCTTTCTCCCTCTTCTTTCTGAGTACTATCTGTCTGGGTCGGACCTGCCTCATCAGTCTCCTCAACATTGGACTCTTTACTTTCCTTAGGCTGTCCCTGACCCTGGTTGACTATCTGCTGTGGTGTATCTTCATGACTCTCAGTGTCATTCCCCATGTCACAATCTGTCTGAGTCTGGCTCTCTGCGCTACCTTTGGTGATGAATTTCACCAGCCTATGTTTTAGGACTTTTCCTGTCTCAGGATAGTACACGTTATATGCTGGACTATATTTGTCATAGCCTACAAGGATCGCCATTTCGCATCTAGAGTCCAGCTTTTTCTTATCCTGCTTATATACGTAGCATTCAGAGCCAAATATTTTCATGTTGGATAGGTTAGGTGCTTTTCCTGTGAAAACACAGTAAGGTGTCTGCTCTAGCCGCTTACTGAAGCACCTGTTGCGGATTTGAGCTGCTGTCTGTACAGCATATGTCCACAATTTCTTTGGGAGGTTACTCTCCAATAGCATGCATCGAGACATCTCAAATAATGTTCTCCAACCTCTTTCGGCAGTTCCATTCTGATGGGGTGAGTAGGGTGCACTCTTCTCATGCCTTATCCCTTTACTCCTAAGTAAACACTGGAACTCCTGCCCGGTAAACTCTGTGCCGTTATCAGATCTTATGCACTTTATTTTTCCATATGGAGCTACATCTGCTATGAATTTTTCTGTAGCTTTTGTCGTGTCACTCTTTGCTTTAATAAAATATGGTAAAATCATCCCACTGTAATCATCAGTAAATGCTATCGCATATCTGTATCCGTCTTTATCTGCTGGATCTATAGGACCGCATAGGTCTGTGTGTACTAGCTCTAATACGGTTGTAGCTTTAGCGTCTGCCTGTCTGTTTCTGCTTTGTGTAAACTTTCCCTGTGTGCATATTTCACAGTTTTGATTGGACTTGTCATGTTTCCCTTTAATAGACATCCCTTCAACCACCTTTTCTAATTTTGCAACATCCTCAAAATTGCAATGACCTAGTATCCTATGCCACGTTTGAATGTCATGACAACCATACACTTCATCAACATTTTCATTCTCCACTGTGCTAAGGTAATACAACCTACCATACACATCCATTTTAAACTTAGTACCTTCCTTGTGGACCAGCCAGTCATTACCGTCCTTGAAGCGGACCTCAGCTCCGTTGGCTGTTGCTGCTTTGACTGAAAAGATGTTTTGTGGAAACGAGGGGATGTAGAGTGCTTGCTTTAGCCTCGTTTTCACTTGTCGTCCCTCGCTGTCCAGCAAGTAAACTTCTGCGTCTCCCCTCATCCTCGCCATCCCGCTCACCTTGGATCCGTCAGCAAGCTCGATCATGTGGTCCTCGGGTCTGAAGCTCTTGTCAACTGTTATGAACTTCGTGGCGTCGTTGATCATGTGTGTTGTCGCTCCGCAGTCGACCATGAGACCCTTCTTGTTTCCTCTTTGTGTGGGACAGTCACTCATCCTGAAGAAACAGAAAGATGTGGGCTCTGCCTCCGTCTCTCCATCAGCTTTCTTCACATGGTCACGGCCTCGTCCCCGGCAGCGTCCCCTTCCTCGCTGTGGCGCGTCCCATCTTCGTTCCTCTCTTCTCACCTGGTATTCTCTTCTCACCTGGTATTCGTCAGGACATGTCCTGGCCATGTGTCCCTTTTTGCCGCACGTGTAACACTCGACATCAGCCAGGTCCATTTTCTTTCCTCTTCCTCGTCCTCGTGACCTCGTTGCTCCGCTCATCCTCATCACGTTGTCATCTTCAACATTCACGTCACTCTTCCCATATTTTTCAGTATGATTCAGGTAGCCCCTTTACCACCATAGCTATCTGAAGCCCGTCACTTATTTGCTCGTCTGCTCTTCTCAATGACGTGAATATAGTCTCTGCTCGAATAATATAGTCCGTGACAGTTTCATTGCTGGCCTTCTGGAGCGAGGAAAGTTCACAATATAAACTCACCACACGGGGTTTATCCTTTCCCGCATAGTGCTCGCGGAGAATATTCAGTGCTTTTCTCCCGTCACGTCTCGCGTCCCTCATCACCAGCGATAAGCTCTTGTTGTCCAGACATTGCACCAGCTCTGCATATGCCTCACCGTTCTTCGTCTCATCTTCGGCGAGAGCATCGTCGTCATCCTCATCTATCCGCGGGTCCTCCAGGATAACTTCTCTGAGGTGACGCAACTCCATGTGCGCGAGGAACCTCGTCTCCCAGAGTTCATAACTTTTCTCATCACCGTCGAATAATAGTCTGAACCACCTCTGGCCTGTTTGACTGGGCCCATAACCTGTTGCGGTGGACATCTCTGCAGCGGTCTATCCGTTTGCAGTCACCAGATTGGTTAACTAATTATCACGATAGGAAAAATCAGAGCACCTTCTTCTCTCTTGGTCTGGGAACACGAGACCGTTTTTATTAAGCGCATGCGCAACAGGTTACAAGTGCACGCAGGCACAACATGCTCCGTGACATCATTACCTGTGCTATATAACATGGCATTGCTCACTCAACAGTGTGAGAGTTATATATTTTACATGTTGTGTGTGTTTATGGGGGGGGACCTCAGTGTCCGATTTGGAACATGATTCTGCTTAATCTTGCTGTAAACCCTGAGGCAGTGATGACTGAACTGCGTTTAACTTTTCTTACTTACAGCTGTGCAGGAGGTGTCCTGACTCTGCACGCTGGCTTACAGCGATAGTTCACTCAAAAATTCAAATGAAGTCATTATCTACTCGCCACTATGTCGATGGAGGGCTGGGTGAAGTGTTTGAGTCCACAAAACACTTTTGGAGTTCTAGGGGGAAAATCAGCGTTAAACGTAAAAAAAATCAACGGAATAAAAACATAAAATGCCTCTGCACTGCTACTGTGGTGTCATCCAAGCCCCAATATTCAATTTTAACTCGAAAAAGGTCATTTACAAGGAATTTTAAGTTTTTAAATGCTAAAGAATGTGGTGTAAATTACATTGTTTCGAGTCAAATTTTTATTTCGAGGCTTATGGGCACTTGGATGACACCACAGAAACAGTATGGAGGCATTTTATGTTTTCTTTCTGTGGACTCACCTCCCCCCTCCATCAGCATAGTAGCGAGTAGATAATGACTGAATTTTCATTTTTGGGTGAACTATCCCTTTAATGCTTCCTGCAGCCTCTCACTGTGAACCCATATGGTACAGACAATGAAAGCCTGCTGTGAAATTCCTGTTTAATACTACTTTAATGCTACTCAGCAGCTCGCCCCGAGTGGAAAATCCCATCAATCCGCAGTAAACACACAAAGGCAGATTAAAAATATCCAATGTCAGTAAGTGATGAAGCAGAAAATGAAGACGTGCCGTTTAATTGAGCTGAAGAGTGAAACATTTGTCTTGTCTGGGTTTTATTTTATTTCAACATCAGCCAATCCACTCACAACAAAGCTCACTTTTAGCATCAGCAAAGTGTGTTGCACGCTTGTCCATGTAATCACCACGTGATGGTAATCAGGCATCATTGTCATGCTGTGTAACAACAGCTGCTTACGTAACTGCTGTGTTTGTGCGGTGATGACGTTGTGATGGTTCTCTCCCTCGGGGCGTCTGGCGTTATTAAACAGCAGCCGCCGCAGATCCACGGCCATTCTCATGCCACCTGTGCTGCCTCTCCAACCCCTTCAGCTCTCATAACCTGGCCGGGTCAATCCCCACATATAGGTTTCATGATTTCAGATTAAATAATTTATGTGAGGCATTCAGAGAAAAGTTGTGCCGTGAGATTAATCCAGACTCGGCAGCAGCAGACGAGGCTGGAGAGCAGGGACACGACCATAACCTTGTCTCAGTGAGCACCGGACCTGAATTATTAATTGGATAAATTATCTTTTACAATAAATGGAAAATTCATTCTGTTGTTTTGGAGTGTCTGCTCACACAGTTTATAACGACTGTGTCCCTCTTGCTTTGACCTCAGCTGTTTCTTTTCGCTATATTTTGCTTTACACGTCTAAGGGGAATCATCCATCACGTTGCTTTCCCCAAAACACCTAGCAAACTGAGAAAATGTGTGTGCTCCATGAGAAAATGTTACACTTACAGTTTACACTTCACATACACTCAGTCACAGAGGGGTTCAAATCAGGTGTGGCAGGACTCAGATGTAATGATTGTCAAACAAGCTTTTGTTACCTATTTCCTTCTCTCATCTTTCTTTCTTTCTTTCTTATTGAATACGTAAAAACCTTTGTAGTTGTCACAAATTTCTATAACATACCGTAGCTTTGCTTTGGTCTTTCATTTGTTCCTTTGAACGTAAAAGTGTAATGTATTTTCTGTCTTTTGTACTGTTGCAATTTTATTTTAAGCCCATAACTTAAACATTTGACATGTGAAATGTCCTAAAATCAAACTGTATGAACCTAAATGTGTCCTTTGCATTTATAGTGAAATGTCCCAAAAATCACGTGACTTTAAATGTCACAGGTGATGAAGTGACAGTTTTTATAGTTTCACAACAGTGGGATGTTGAAGAATGGACAGTGAGTTTCCACTTCAGAATCAGAATCAGAATTCTTTTATTGGCCAAGTATATTTTCACATACAGGAAATTTACTTTTTAAGTGGTTGGTGCATAGAATATAAATCAACAGTATATACAAGTAGACTGTTCTCCCACTGTCCAGAAGGGTAGGTTATAAAATACCCAAATGATGGATCCAGAGACTGTGAAGTAGTGATCAGATGATGGAGGGAGGTACCGCCTATAAATGCACCTGACCAATCAGTGATCAGTTTTAGCCGTCAATCATGATGTTTAATCCCGTTTTTATAGCATCAGATAATCAAACTTTCCAGAATAATGAACAAAAAAAAAATTCTCAAAAGTATTGCATGAGAAGGAAGGATAACTTGTTTCCTCACACACCATGTTTGGACATGATACAGGAAGTAGGTAAGGGAGAAATTATAGGAAATACTTTCCAAACAATAAAATGAACATGTGCTATAAACACGCCTCACAGTTTTAGCAGATAAGCTCATTCGAGACTTATAACACATTGAGCCTCCAGGGAAAATAAAACTACACCCATGTGTAGATTTATTGTGTCATAATGCTGTCGAGACTTGAGTGACTTCAATTATTTTGGCCTTTTATGCCAACATATTGTATCAGCAAGTCTCAGAAACCAGACAGAGCACTGCAGTTCAACTAAGCACAGGAAAAAGCTACTTTAATGGAAATAATAATAAGGTGTAACATCTTCCATGCCCCCATTGTTCACAATGTGAGCTGATGTCAGGTAAGAGAAAAAAGTCAGTTTAGAGATCTGAAGAGATAAAGGTAATAATTTTCTTATGAATGGCAAATACAGATCAGGGATTTATGCAGAGTTTGTTCTCACTGAATGAGTGTGTGGAAGCTGAAACTTTGTTGGTACGAAAAAGAAGAACAGTCCAATTCTACTATAGGCTGCTTTGCAAAGTCGAGTTTTTGAATCTTTATTTCATTTATCTTAGGGTACACTGTCGCGTGACAGGAATCAGGTTCCCGGTTCGAATCCCCTATTCAAGGTTCATCCTCTCTCCAAAGACATGAAGATTGAGGTTGGTGATGGTGATTTGACTGCACGTGATGTGAAGGGTAATTTATATGTGCCCTGCTATACACTGGTGACCAGTCCAGGGTAAACCGGCCTTTCAAACAATATCAGCTACTTCAGCTGGATCCTTCGATGATAATTATGTAAATTGTCTTACATTGTTTTATTTTACCTGCTGTTCAATGTCAAACGGTTCAACTTGTTAACATTAACTATAACAATTAACTGTGTATTTAAAATTATTGCAGAGTCCTGGTGCAGATGTTCAGATGAGCAGTCATGCTAAACAATGGGCGGGCTATTCAGTAACTGATGCAGTAAATGGATTATTTCTGATTCCAATATACCCTGAGAAGTTGTAGTCTCGTCCATTGTGTGTGGATCCATTCCAGAGAGTGAAGCTTAAAAGCTGAGCAGCCCGTTCCACCGTCAGTGACTGTTTAGTATGCTGCTCATTGTCTTCTTTAGACCTGCAGGTCTACAGGACCTTATATACAAAAAATACCAAAGTTCTGTTTTCATATGAGCATAGCAGGAATCATTGCAGGCCTATTGCTCTGAATAAAACAAAAGGCACAGCCATTTACATTTACATCCCTTAGTTTTTCTTCCATTTTCCACTGTTTTCATTTTGCAATTTTATAAACAATCCAGTTTCTTATCTGCATCTCATCCTGGACACTTGCTGATGTTCTTTATCTGTTCTTTTCTTCACTCTCCTCTTCCTCCCCTCCTTCCTCACCTTTCTCACTGTCTTTGATTCTGCTATTTCAGTAACACAGTGATAAGCATTACAAATCACTGCAGACACAGTACATTTCTTACATCAGGGATGAACTCTGGGACAGATGCTCACTCATAAATAATCTACTGATCCAGAATGTTTCCATTCTGTCTCATCCACTCTGCATTATGTCTGTTTGAGCGAAGATGGATAAACAGAAATCATCATGCTGACAAACTGGTGGAGAGACATAGCTTCACAGGCACTTACATAAAAGCTCTGAATGGCCATTGGTGAGAGGAGATCATCTCAAACTGCATTGTCTGTCATGCCAGCAGCTCATTTATTGAAGATATTGGACGGATTTTCTTGTCAGTGTCACACAGCTCGTGGTCTGTGTGGTGTGTCTGAAAGAAACTGTCATGGTGACCACACAAGGTGCTGTTGTGGCTGAAGTTCATATACAGCCCCATGTGTCCAATGGGGTAATTGAAAGTATCTACCTGTAGAACAATCGGTTACGCTAAACAGATGTCAAGGAATATATGAAAAATAATAAAAGCTACGTGGTCAAAAGTACTAGAAAATGAAATCCCATGTGGTCAGCCACCAGAGCATCAGAGATTTGTTGACTGATGTTCGCTCGTTGGTCCAATTTGTCAACCAGGTGTTTGAAGAACTTGAGGTGAAGGCTCTGTAAAGGCCAGGAAATCCAGCCGCACCAAACTCAGAATAAAACTTCTTTATGAACAGGGATTTGTGCATTTCATGCACGCTTGTCCAAAATGCACTTCAATCCAATAGCATTAAGATTTCCCTTAGAGCCAAGGGGCTAAACCATAAAAAGGCAGAAGACCACGCCTACATTGAGAGGTGACGTTTGGAAAGGCGGTGGTAGGATGTCAGATAAAATTCAAAGGAACAGACAAAGTGAATCGGGCAGGAGATGCCGATGTTTTTCCACTTGCGTAATATCTCAAAAATCAGACATGTCCATTCGCAAAAAGATGCAGAAAAACTAGTCCACGCCTTTGTTACATCGAGACTGGACTACTGTAATTCACTATTATCAGGCTCCAGCAGCAAGTCGTTAAAGACTCTGCAGCTGGTCCAAAATGCCGCAGCACGTGTCCTGACGAGAACTAAGAAAAGAGAGCACATTTCTCCAGTATTAGCATCACTAAACTGGCTTCCTGTTAAATCTAGAATAGAATTTAAAATTCTCCTCCTCACCTTCAAGGCCCTTAATGATATGGCACCTCTTTACCTAAAAGAGATGTTAGTTCCATATCAACCTACTAGAGCACTCCAATCCCAGAACTCAGGTTTACTTGTTGTCCCTAAAGTCTCTAAAAGTAGAGTAGGAGCCAGAGCTTTTAGCCATCAAGCCCCACTGCTGTGGAATAATCTCTCACTTTCAGTTAGGGAAGCAGACACGCTCTGTTCGTTTAAGAGTAGACTCAAAACCTTCCTTTTTGATAAAGCTTATAGTTAGAGCTAATTAGTGCGATATTCCAAAATTGATTAAATGGCAAAAACCCCTGATGATGCTAAGACGCACAGGGGATTTATGACACAAGACACACGGAGCTTCTCTTTCCTGCTTCTCCTTCCTTTTCTCCATATTTATCACATCAAGATAATTCTTATCTGATCAGTACATGTTACTAACCTGACCCCTTTCTCGGAGTTTCTGTGCCTTAGCGCCCGCGGATGCAGGGCCACAGCTGTGGCCGCACCATGGATTATGATTATGGATCGCGCGTCAGAGGTCGCAATGGTGGATCCAGTTCGGTGGATTCTGTATCGTGCCAGCTGATCGTCGTTGTAATGGAGGATCCTTTGTCGCGTTGGCATCGGATGATGAGGGACCACGACCGAGGCGGCAGCTGATAATGGATTCGAACTGGCGGCGGTGGACAATGACTGTGGATTATAGTGGATCCCATCCTGATGCTGGATCGTGGTCTTGCTGGCTGCTGCCCAGAGACTGAGATTGCAGCGGGACTGCCTGACACATAGTATTGAAAAATGTTTACCCTCATCGATGCTGCTAAAAATCCTGATGATGTTTTCTTACACCTGACATCTATTGCACTTCTGTCCGTCCTGAGAGAGGGATCCCTCACATGTGGCTCTCTCTGAGGTTTCTACATATTTTTACCTGTGAAAAGGGTTTTTAGTAGTTTTTCCGTACTCTTGTTGAGGGTTAAGGACAGAGGATGTCACACAATGTTAAAGCCCTATGAGACGAATTGTTATTTGTGAATGTGGGCTATACAAATAAAACTTGATTGATTGATTGATTGATGTTAAATTAATAGAAGGAATAAAGAAAGTCAATGAGCAGACAGGAGCCAAGACGTGTGGCTGAGATGTCGTCTGGAATTAAAAAATCTAGGAGAGGAGGTAAAATAACCTTGAATGAGCTTTTTAGTATATTAAAGTGTCCAAGATGGTTGAGCTGTGTACTGGTTTGACGATCCTGACGTGTGACTGACCTGCCATAGAAGCATTTCACTGTGTGCTCGTGTCTTTGTAGGTTAAGGATGTACCACAGAGAGGGAGACAGCACTGAGTGAATGCCTAGAAAGGACACAGCCAGACACATCAGCCTGTGTCTCTCTAATGGTCTGTAACAGCACCCAGAGATGTTCGCCTGTTTCTCGCTGCCCCCCTCCCTCCTCAGCCTTGTCGACCTTACAGAGGTGCCACGGGCTCTTTGTCACAGGAAGTGGTGTCATTGACTCCCCCTCCCCTCACTTCCAAATAAAACCCCGTCTGATGTTTGGGAGCAGGGCCGGGTGCGTCAGTGACTCAGCAAAAACGTGACTGCTGTCAGGACAAATATATGTTAGCATGTTAGCTCGATAGCGGCCCTGCACAGATGGGTCCTGGAGATGCGAGATGCATCAGACATGAATGTGTGGTCATGTGTGTGTATATTTAGGTCGTCCTATCCCTGTGCGTCTGTCCTATGGTAACCTGGAGCCTATCATTTTCACCCTGGTGGTTACATCTCCACCGGCGCTGTTGCCTTGGGGTGCAGAGCGCTCCCAACAGGTCTCATGAAATAGTGATGTTGCTGCACTCGCTCACACTGCATGTGTCTGGCTCCTGGGCCAGAACCCTCTTGTGTCTCACTGACTCTCTCCTGCAGACAGGGGGCGAGTCACATGGAGTGAATGTGTGACTTGAGGTGTCATAATCTCCCTCAGACAGTGACCCTGAGCTCCTCCACTTCTACACCCATCCACACACACACAACGGAGTCTCAGATATTTAATGTAGATTCAATCAGTTTATTTTATCAATCTATAGTTTCTTTTTTTTTTTTTTTTTTTTTGGAATAAAGCTTTGTCTCACTATTGTTGTTATACAATTTTTCCTGTTACAGCCTCATCGGGTTGTATGTGCAACTGTTAAATAAAATTATAATCACGATGATGGGGGTGATTATTTCCTTTTTTATTTCCTTGAACAGCAGAACAGGTAGATATATAGACAGAGGATCTACAGATTGTGGGTGTCTCACAGAAAAAGGCTGACTTGTCATGTGTGATTCTGATCTTTGCATATTAGATCGACTTAATTTGACCATATATGCAGTATACTCTGTTTCCTTCATAGCTGAGGTAGGAATCCCACTGCTCCACCAAAGACATTCTCTCTCTTATCGTGTGCTGGACATGTTTTTGTTTTGGCAGCACGTGCACACGTGTAGGAGAAAGTGCTTCTGTGTGATGATGGTGCACTTCATGCATGTGTGCACTGAGACTCTGGGGTCTTCTATCTTCTCCTAAGGTATGAAACCCACTCTCTGCTGCCCTCTTTTGTGCAAACATTTTATTACAATAATGTAGGAGCCACTTTTACGTTTATTTATTAATAAAATTAAAAGTGGCTCCTACACTATATATTATTGATTCTAGTTTTTCATCTCTGTTTGAAAGCCTGTGCCCTCCTCCCTCCTCAGGGGTTGAAGGTGAACACTGATCTATAAGTTTGACCACGAAGGATGCAACAGTATAGACCATCATTGACTTCGACCTCATCCACATCTTTATCCTCAATCTCAGTAGCAGACCTTAGACTTTTGCATTTCATTTCCTTATTTTTATTTCGTTTGTTTTGTAATAAAGTACAAACAGTAAATCTGACAGCTCCATGGATTTGTTTTCCGGATGCCAGACAGTGAGTCGGAGAAACTTCCCTGAACTCCACATGTGGTGAATAGATCAATAGGACATTGGTGAAAAGGGGGTTACAGGTAAAACCCATTCTTCATATATTTGACCACTACACAATAAAGCAGTGTAGACACTGTCTATGGAGACAGTTGATAATCTGTCTGTTCCAAGGTTATCTGATTAGATTTTGGTGGTTAAGGTCACTGTGACCTAACAAACATATTTTTACCTCTTGGATGAGATATGTGAAGATTGCATTTAGAGAATTTCTTCAGATTTGGCACCAATGGTCACCTGGACTCAAAGATGAACTGATTTGATTTCAGTGTTTAATGGTCATATGGACCTTATATGAATCTGGAAAACAACCTGTTATTAGCATAATTAATTTGGCGTTGATTTAGTCTCAGAATTCAATGACGTAAAAACTCCTCAATTGATTTGTTATTGGTGCTCATTTCATCTCTCTGACTTTTTCTTATGCACAAATATTATACACATACTTTTCCATTGTGTTATAAGATGTTTCTTTTAACCAATGTTATAAATATAACTGTAAATAAATACAGTTATTTTGCTGTAGTTTCTCCCCACTCTTGTTAAGGGTTAGGAACCTTGTTAAGTCCCGTGAGACAAATTATGATTTCTGAATATAGACTATACAAATACTATTTGATTGATGAACTGAATTCAAGTTAATCCTACATCACTGTCAATATTAAAAATGCCACACACACAAGCAAGCACACTTTCTCTCTCTCTCTCTCTCTCTCTCTCTCTCTCTCTCTCTCTCTCTCTCTCTCTCTCTCTCTCTCTCTTCTCTCTCACACACACACACATTCACAGACACAAACTAACTGGTGTAAATCCTCAGTTTAGGTCAGGTTAATGCTTTAACTTTGCCCCTATCCCTAACCCATCTGAAGCCCTGTGTTTCTGCTCCCGAGCCTCTGAATGTCATCTGTCTGGATGCTCCACAGGTTATCAGATTAAAGGGAACAACAAGCCCAGAATATGAGCTTGCTGGCAGCAGAGGAGGAGAGACAAGCGATAGGCCCTGTCTGTGGGGCCCAGGCGTCAGCAACAGCATCACTGCCTCCATCTGTCTGAAGGACTGCACCCTCTCTTCTCTTTCTCACACTCCATCTGGTGTCTTCGCTCCTTTCGTGCGTGTGTGTATGTGTGAGACTGAGAGTGTGAATGTGTGTGTGTGTCACAATGACCATTATCACCAAGAAGTGTGAGGGCAATTCACATTCAGTCTGTCAGCACTGTGCTCTTGTGCGTGTATTTGAAGTAGGACCTCTGGTTCCTGCATGTCATAATAACATGGCCGCAGACAGTTCACACAGTCATGATGTAGACAGGTTGGAGTGCACTCTTCTCTTCACTCACCGTCATCATAGGTGAGACCCCATCTCTCTCCTTCTCACCTTTTTTCTCATTTGCCTACACCTCTCCAAAGACTGTTGCCATGGCAACGCGGTCTTCATCATAGGTGACACCCCAATCCCCCCGTTCTTGTGCCAGATGAATCGATGGTCATAACAGCAGAATAACCACTCTCATGTTCCTGACCCCTCTTTTTTTCTGCTCCCAGAAAACCGTGCATATGTTGACTCCAGCATTGGAGTTAAAAAAGAAAATCTCATTTAATTCATCACAGAAGCTGTCAAACATCGCTGACACTTCCGTGCCACGAGGAACAGGTTTTGGCAGCAGATGAGTGGAGGGCTTATTATTCTGGCAGAGCTGTGCAAGTGTGTGTGAGTGGATAGAGCAAGGCTTTTCAGTGTCATCCACTCTGTGTTGTTTCAGCTGCGTAGCCTCAGGGACAGTGGGGTGGGATCCAGAGGGAGAGATTTCAGTAACACACAGCACAGACAGAGACAGACGGACAGATACAGAACAATATCTCAATTCTACCATCACAGCGCCTTTGCAATAAAAATCAGTAAATCATTATCCACTGTAGGTTAAATAATAGTAATACAATATGTGTCAAAAAGGAATATTGTAACACAGACACTGCTGTTAAATAGTGATTCATTCATTCAATGAAAACTAAATGATGACCTCATGTAATCTTTATAAGCTTGGCTAAAATGCACAGACACATTTTCCCTTCCGAAGTCTCTACCACCTTCAGAAAAAAAGTTATTCAAGAATATCTCCTTAGCCTATGTGCTATTAACCCTAACCATAGCACATAACAATAACCCTCAACCTAGCCTTAAACCCTAACCCAAACCCTAATTGCCACCCTAACCCTAACACTTCACAAGTTGGGTTTTTCCCTTCCGAAGGTCCTAGAGGCTCCGGGATGGGACCAATCGATCGGGAGTGCCCGCATTAGTGGGGGTAGAGCCTACTCGCAAATCTCTACGACCTTTCTTTATCCATAACCCTAACCCTATCCCTAACCTTAAACTCTAACCCTAACCCTAATTGCAACCCTAACCCTAACACTTCACAAGTTGGGTTTTTCCCTTCCGGTGGTTCTAGAAGCTCGGGGATGGGACCAATCGATCGAGAGTGCCCACCTTAGTGGGGGTAGAGCCTACTCGCAAGTCTCTTCGACCTTTCTTTATCCATGACCCTAACCCTAACCTTAAACCCTAATTGCAACGCTAACCCTGACACTTCACAAATTGGGTTTTTCCCTTCCGGTGGTCCTAGAAGCTCAGGGATGGGAGCAATCGACCGGGAGTTCCCGCATTACTGGGGGTAGAGCCTACTCGCAAGTCTCTTCGACCTTTCTTTATCCATTACCTTAACCCTAGCCTTAAACCCTAACTCTAACCCTAATTGCAACCCTAACCCTAACACTTCACAAATTGGGTTTTTCCCTTCCAATGGTCCTAGAAGCTCGGGGATGGGAACGATTGACCGGGAGTGCCCGCATTAGTTGGGGTAGAGCCTATTTAGACATGGAACTTGATTTAACGTAATTCATGAATTTAGCTCACATCTCTGTGTTACTATTATTCAGAAATAATTTCCGGGACAATAGAATTATCCATGAGTTTGTGTGACACTTTCACCAAAATCATTAAAGGCAAACAATCCCCATCAGTCCTCTTTACTGCACTGTTATGATACTTTTTGTGGAAAGGCAGTTTGTGGTTGCTGTTCCTGGCCTCACGGTGGCAGCTGAGTGCCACTAATGGATTCTCTACACGGTGCATGGGGGAAACTTAACAGGGAAATAAAATGTAACCTCATCCTCTGAGCCTTTGAGGATTCTGCTAAAGTGCTGCATAAAAAGTCTCATTGGCTTCCCCCCACCCTCCCTCTCTCTCCCTCTGTCTTGCTCTTTCTCTCTCTGTCTTGAGGGGATGGATTGCGAGGACTGCTGCCTATTAATGAGAGTCTGTGAGAGAGATGTGTTGAAGCAGGGCCAGCTCTGCTCTCAATCTGAAGAATGTGTTGGCATATACAAGGGGCGCCACTCAAATGGAACTTTAATTTATTTACACCAAAACCAGAACAATCGTAAAAACAGACTCTGCTGCCGAGAGCTAACGGCCGCGGTAATAAAGGCGGGAACATAACTTCCTTTAACCTGAGAGTTAACCTTTCATGGGTTGTTTTTTTCTCTTTTGATATATATTTTTTGCACATTGAATGGGATGATAGCACATCCTCCTGCGAGGGAGTGGGCGTTCGCCTGTGTGCGTGGTTGTGTTATGTGTGTCAGATGGTTGAGGTGGGCTGTGAATGAGTCTTTGATGCAACCTGCCAAGTTTCCCCTGTGGACAGCAGCTGTTATGATAAACACGCTGTCTAGTAGCAACAGATCCTCCCAAGATGGTTCCCCACCCCTCCTCTCCTCTCCTCTCCCCTCCCCTCTCCTGCTTTCCCTCTCTCCTCTCCCAAGGCTGTGTTTAATGGAAGGGAAATGAAAACAATGGCTGTGCCAGTCTGCAGGCCAGCAACGGCTCTGCCAACCTGACGGTAAGCCAGGGAGACAGAGACCGGGAGAGAAAGACTGCGATGTACCAAACACAGTCCAGACAGTGGCTTTCTCTCTTCTTTTTAAAGGCGTTTCCACAGGGGGGAGGGAGGTGAGAACGGGGAAGATTGATTGTGCATGACCATCTTTATAATCTATGCAGCCAGGCCAGCGGAAACAGAGATGAGGCCTTGTGGGGCGTCTAAAAGGCCGTTGATGGAAAACTTGTATCTTTTACACTGAGCCTTTTATGCGTGTGAGCGTTTCCCCCAACAGAGGTAACAAGACTCACTGGAAATGATTGAATTTACACTAGCCGGTCTCTTTTATTGTGTAATTATATGCAACTATAAAGTACTTTTTTTCTCCATCTGACCCCTGAAGACTCTGACGAAAAGAGGAATATTATATGCTGATGACTCCAAAAAGTATTTTAGAGTTGAGCTGTGATTTCACTCATTCCTAATAGGGATTTTTTTTTTCCCTGAAAAAAGTCTTAGGATGTAAATGGTAAATGCATTATTACAGTTACTCCTTGCACATGAATGGTTTCCTGATATTCCCTCTCCAATACCAGAGAAATAGATCTAAAAGATAGTAATACTGTGATCAAGTCTATAAGGTAATAGAGACCCTTCAAGCTCATGTCACCTTAAATTCAGACAATTAATCTGTATATTATCAGATTCCTCTCGGTGGAAGGATGTGATATGGGTCTGGGAAGAAGCCATTTACGTTTAGGTGCAGATCTGGGTCACGGGTCAGATCAAGAATATCGTCCTTTAACATCGTTATATAGGGCAATTTTTTTATATTTTCACCAATTACCCAAGGAAAATTGTTGGGTGTTGGCGAAGGTATATGCCTTCCTTGTTCACAGTGTAATTGTGCTAGTAGTATAATTTATTTTTTCTATGTCAAAGTTTCTAGCATTGCACTCATTCATTTCTCAGTTTTTGCATTTTCTAAATAGTTCAGACCGAGTGTTTTTGGCTGATGACCTGTTCAGGTGGAAACAGTACACCCACACAAGGAATGCAAGGAAATTAGTCAACGCTGTCTTTAACTAATTTTTCGCCGCCGCTGAGTTTACTCATCAAAGTTTTGTTATGTCTTGTAAAATGATGTCATTCAGCGTTTGGTTTCCATCATCGTTGGGGCTCCGCAGTCCTGTATGTGCATGTTGTTGAGTGATGGTGCAGGAAGGGTTGAACACACACACACACACACGCTGTGGTCACGACAGGCCCAAACCACAGGCACCCACGTGGAACGGGTGAGTGAACAGTCCTTTATTCCTGCACTGAGCGGCTCTATGAGTGAACCAGGTTACTCAAACTCTAAAACTTCATTTCACTCACTCATATAGAGTCATTCTATTCATCAAACATGTCTCGGTTAGTTTCTGTTGTTTGTATTCTGACCTGCTTACCTGGAGAGTTTTTTTAATCTCCTCTGTGACCTTGGAGTGAACTCTGCCAACTTGGCTTGTCGCCTGCCGAGGGGACAGACGGCCCAGTTGGCCCCTCAGTGCCTGTCCAACACACTGATTGGGTTACGGAGTGTGTTTCTGCGTAAACAGGTACCTGCTCACCTACCTGGCAGCCCTGGCACAGCAGGCATTTGCAGAGGCACACAAAGATCCTTTTACAATTTCCACTATACTGAGGGTACAAGCCACAGGCATCCTGTATGTGTGTGTGTGTGCGCTCAGGCTTACGCATGCATGTGTAACTGTACGTGTAGTTGTGTATATTTATAAAAACACTTGAAATCTCAAGACTCCACTGAGAGCTCCCAGCGGATGTTTCCCAGAATAAACACCTCTCTGTGTATATCTGGGTGTTTAAGAATATATGAGGTGTGATTGGAGTAGTTCATATAATACAGACTCATCTTTCCCCTGTGAAGCCGTATACACACAGGTGACACGCATCTCACTGGGATATCATGTGTCCTCTTCACCCCGTCTCTTTCCAGTACCCACAACAACAAACACACCCACACTAAAGCCCCCCCCCACTCCAGAAATCACTCAGTTAGCCAATACATCACGGGAAGTTTGCTCTGATGAGAAGAGGAAGGGGAAAAAAATGCAACGGTTGGAGGGAGAGGGGTAGGGATGTGGGGTCAAGGGAAAAGAAGGGAAGTGGGAGAAGATGTAGAGCCCTGATCACTGTGATGGATCAGGGAGAGGATGATTGTTGACGCTGGGATAAGTGAGTGTATAAGCCTGCAGGGTAGGGACCACTTTTGCAAGTTTTGTTTTCCCCCCCTTTGAGTGTAAGCCTTGTCTTGGTTAGTGCCAACATGCACAAGAAATCCTGTTTGGTTTCCTCCAGTGAAGAAAAGACAAAAAGCCGGAGGATTTATACTGGTCAGAAATCAGTGGAACTCAGACAGGGAGAAACCACAGCACTGTCATGATCTGAGCCCAACAATGGAAGATTGGATGAATGCAGATGCTGGACTGCTGGGAAATGCAACAGTGTATGACAGGCTTCACCACAATGAGACTATTATGTTACTGGAGGATGAATATCAAAGAGCTGGAGAGAGAAAATAACTTGTCTGTGTGAGCGTTACTGTGTGTGAGTGGATGATTATGCAAGTAGTAACAATCGCATCCCTAAACAACAACTATATAGCGAAGCAAAGTATTTCCGAATCAATGAATCACTGTTATTATCTAAGAAGTGGACTCTGGGAAGGTTGCATCCGAATGGAGCGTGATGGAAGTTGGAGAAAGAGGGGGCAAAGTGTGTGGAGAGGCAAAAGAGGCGATGGAGCCAAAGGAGTGGAAAAAGAGGGAGAGAGAGAGGAGAGGTTTCCCCTGCAGGGCTGTGTGGCTGGCTGTGTGCTCCTGTTCTGCGAGGCGGCCGCGGCTGGCTAAATAAACAATCCTAATTGGCTGTGGAGCCCCACTAGTCTGGGGTTTCACTCGCTTTCATCGTCGGAAAGCTGCCGGGAAGCTGTGGGAGAGCTGAGGTGAGGCATCATGACAAACACACATGTGCTCAATCATTCACACGCATGAGAACCCGCAGACGTACACGCACGTATAGGGTGAAACTTGATTGCATTCGCAGGGGCCGCTGTGCTTTTTGATTCTGCTTTCCGTCTGTTATCAGGTAAATAGTGATACATGAGAATGTGAGCGGGCTGTCGGGAGGTGGCCTCCGCCGCCTGCACTTCAGCTCAGGGGAGAATAATGTGGCCACCTGCTTGGCACATCTGGGGGTAGGCCATTTCACACACATTTACACACACACACACACACAAACACACAAACACACACACACACACAAACACACACACACAAACACTTCCTTGTGCATACAGATATAGATGCTACACATATGATTCATATCTGCCAAAAAACAAACTGCACACACACACACACACACACACACATACCCAAAAAACCACACACTCGGAGACAAACAAACACACTGAAACTCACAAAAACTCTGAGACACACACACACACACACAGACATACACACACATACACATACAGACACAAACAATAAACAATCAACTAGATATAACGGACACAGCCAGAGCCCACATGACTTCACGTTACACTAACACTATTTCAACACTGACTCTGGAGAAACTTTATCCATCATGAGCCCTTTAGATTCATCTGCTGAGGTCTGGTGAAGACATCGATGATCTCTCCCGGTAACAACATGAGCATGATCCAGCACAGAACACTGTAAAATGAGAGACATCTAGTGGTGTGAAGGAGAGGCGTCTCCACATTTGACTTGTCATTACATTTACAGCTAAACAACCACATGTGTATATCACAGGAGGAGGCTGGAGTGCTGTAGTGTGAAGACGTGGGTATGATCAGGACTGAAAAAAATGAGAGAGATGGATATTTTGAAAAACAAGTTAAAACTGTAATGATGCTGTGACTGGCTGTTGTGAAAAGCCAAGGATGAAAAACATCCTGTGCTGCCACAGCTTCTTTTTCTACAATGTCTAATGCATAACCTTCCCTAAAAAGAGCGACTTAGGAACAGAAAAAAACAGTAATTGCTGCAGAGTGCATTTTCAAAGCAACAGAAATGTGTTGCCTGAGAGAGAAAGGGAAAGAAAGAAGAACAAAAAGAAGCTCTTCTGCTCTCGAGAACCACTTTGGCCCTCGGCCCGGCGTGGCTCGGGGAGGGAGATCGTGAAAGGGGTTGTCATGGAGGAGATTGAGAGAATAGAGAGAAGGAGAAGAGGATGGGAGAGGAACAGATTTGCTCTCAGGAGACACATAGACTTGGTTAAAGACTCGGCAGTAAGAAAAGAGAAACTTATGGAAGTGGGGAAAGAGACTGAAAACAGTAACGCAACAAATCAGTGGTTGTTTTGCAGGTATTTCAGGTATGTGCCATATAACTTGAGTCCAAAAGCTGCGGAGACATTTCCAAAACACAAATCACAACCCCAAGGTAGAGCTGGTGGAGAAATATTGGCATCACCAAAGTCCTCAGGATTCATTATCTGGGAACCATTAATGTCTCTGCGAACGTTTGTGCCAATTCACACAGTGGCTGCTGAGATAGATCAAAGTAACCATGCATGCTGCCATTTATAGAACATTAACTCTATCCTTTATAGACAAATACAAACAACAGGGCTATGCAGTGATCTCTGGAACATGAACACAGAAGAAGAAAAAAGTATTGCAAAATTTATCATATTAAAAACGGATGCGCCCATATCATGCTTTTCGGGCTTTTCCCTTTCCTTTAATACTTATAGAGCTTTTTGGGGGTTTAAAGGCCAAAATCACTACCACAGAAAACACTGCACCTGAAGTACCTGAGACAACCACAACCTGTTTGCATTCATTGCTTTTTACCATAAAGCGTCAATGTCACCAAGTCACTTGTAACATTCCAACCTACAAACAGTTTTTACTTTGACAGTTTCAACAGTTATGTAAAATATGTTCATATCCTCCTTTGATGTGACGTCAACGAATAATGGATAGGAAAAAGATTATTTGGACTTTAGGAGCCCGGCCTGAGCTTTTCGGAAAGTGCAAATCTGAAAGAACTATCAAATTATCACTATCAAAATAATAACAGATCAAAAAACAAAACCATAAATCGCAAAACACAAAAGTTCAAACCACACAATGCAAATAAGAAAACACGATGGCAAATCACAAACCATATTTAGTCACCATTAGTCATCAGTCCAATCAGTTTCGTGCCTTGTTGATACGCGGTGTTGGAGGAATACTATTCTGTCATTGTGTTTTGTGTTTAATATTGTGTTTCCTTATTTGGTGTTGTGTGTTTTTTATATTTGTTTTGGGGTTTTAAAAGAGGTACTGACAAATCACGTGTATTCTGATGTATATTTTACATGACAGCTATTCTTGAAGACTAAAAAGTTTGAATCTGTAAGTGACCAAAATGTTGGCACTGTAAATGCATTTTATTGTTTATAAAACCATTTCACAATATAGGTGTGTTTCCTTCAACTAAGTGCATAAGACACCCAGTAATTTTCCTCACTGTCTTCCAAGTCTTCCACTGGAAATACCATTTTCTTTTAGGTTTGATGGTTCTGGCAAAAGAAACAAAGCTGTGAGTCAAAGCGTTGAATGTAAAGATGGCTCCGACCCAAACGCAGCGGCCCAGTCGGCCTCCATCCTTCATCCCTCGTGAACTTTTCCTCCTCTTCTGACTACTGGCTCTCACACTCAGCACTCACACCGCTCCTCTGCGTGACCAACACACCCCACGAGTCCAGACGAGCCACGAGAGGAGGACGCGTGGTGTGTGTGCTCAAATGCATGTGTGTGTATGATCAGAGATTTCAAGAGTCCTTATACGAGTTGTGTGTGTGTGTGTGTGTGTGTGTCAGGCACCTCATGTATCAGACAGCACCTCTGTTCACTGGAGCGAAATGAACGGGAGACAAGGGGCTTTCCTACCTGGCTCAAATACAACACTCTCACATAGCACACACACACACACACACACAGACATGATTACTTGGGTTAAAGGGCAGAATCTGAGAAAACACTGGGTCTTGACAGCTGGGGACTGCATGTGTGTAAATGTATTTGCCAGGGTTTGAGAATAAAGGCTCCTCTCGGGGGCCAAAGGACAAGTGATCTAGCTGCTAATGCGCGCACGCACACCCACTCATGAACACATGCACGGACAGAAATGTGATAGAGGGAGATTGAGGTCGGAGAGAGCGGGAGGGAGGGAGGGGGGCTGGATGTTGAGTGGTGAATGGACTGGAAGGCGTGATTGTGGACAAGGAATGGGATTATTTGATAGGGACATGGGTGGGCGGTCATCACTTTTTCCAGGGACCTCTCGGAAGATGTCATTTCATCAACATTTCCCTGGCAGCTCTCTCACAGTGAGAGAGAGAGAGAGAAAGAGAGAGAGAGAGAGGGTAGGAGGGACTGAGGAGAGGGGGAAGGAGGGAGAGGCTGAGGGCGCGCTTCTTCCGAAAGCGGCAGGCAGCCAACAACAACAGCCGACTCCAGTAGGTCGGCACAGGAAGGGGGGGGGTGGGGGCCAGCGTGTGCGTGTTTGTGTGTGTGTGCGTGTACGTGTGTGTGTCTTTCATAGGCTACCTTTGAGGACACATTTCAGACTAACGACCAGTTAATTGGGGAAGGCTTTTCCAGCTGGGCACCGGAGCTGGGTCGCCAATTGGGAAACATGTGATTTTTTTGGTCAGTGGATAAGGTGAGGGTATTAGGTGGAAAAGTAAGGGTTGTGGTTAGGGTAAGAAAATCTATGGAACGGTGCCAGAATTGACCTATGACAACGTATGTGTGTCTGTGTGTGTGTGTGTCTGTGTGTGTGTGTCTGTGTGTGTGTGTGTGTCTGTGTGTGTGTGTGTCTGTGTGTGTGTGTGTGTCTGTGTGTGTGTGTCTCTGTGTGTGTGTGTGTGTGTGTGTGTGTGTGTGTGTGTGTGTGTGTGTGTGTGTGTGTGTGTGTGTGTGTGTGTGTGTGTCTGTGTGTGTGTGTGTGTGTGTGTGTGTGCCCTTGCGGTGCTCCTCAAGCTCGACCGTTTGTTGTTGCTGAGCCAGAGGGCCTTCGGCTGGGCCGGTCCCAGGGGAGTCTTTACACCACATTCCTTTTCCATTATTCCAAGCATCTCTTTACAAGCAGCACCATCCCCAGATTCGGCCGACCTTTTCCTCTCGCCCCTGACGTCCCTGATGTTTTCATCCTCATCATTATTTCTTTGGTTATTAGCCGCTTCTGCTGCTGAGGGGAAGGATGGTGATGTGTCAGAGAGCAGGAGCAGGGAGGGCCGGGGGGCAAGAACGGATTACTACAAAGGCTGCCTGAGTGTGTGCATACATGAGTGTGTGTGTGTGTGTTTTTTAAGTGAATTTTTAAACTAGAGCTTGACAAATTTCTAAGCCTCCAAGGGTTATATAAGGTCACGTAAAACAGTTATCCAAGTTTGTGTCTATAATGTTGCCTTGTGCATTTCAAGCAGGTTCTCGTACTGTAATCTAGAGCTGACAGAGTGGGAGATAGTTCGCAAACATCTGCAACAAAGAACAGGTGTCCCAGGATCTCCAGTTCCACGTGGATCACTGATGACCCAGCAGGGAAACACCATCAGGGCCTTTTATCACCGGCCCTGTTCCTCCTCCTCCTCCTCCTCCTCCTCGTCTGCACACTCCCTCTCCTTCTGTCTCTTGGACTCTACTCGTCGCTTCCTCTCCCCTCCTAAATGTTCTGTTGCTCTTCTTCTTCCCCCCGGTGGAGCCATCCTCCTGTGGGTCCCAGTGACCTGAGATGGGAGGAATGCTCGCTGTAAATATGTGAAGACTTTTCGAGGTCTCCGATGGGAGTGTAGCCTTGGGCGTGGGAGGGTCTTAGCGGCTGACTGACAAGTACAGGTGAAAGTGGATTGGGTCAACCGTGTGTCAGTGAGGACCCACACACACGATCACACACACACACCCATACCCACCCACACACACACACACACTCCCACACACACACACACGCACACACAGACACACACACACACACACACACACACACACACAGGCTCCAGCCAGGCTGTGCCTCTATGGGACAGAGGTCAGAGGTCATCTACAGCTATGAACAAGCTACAAGGGAAACTAACAGCTCTTTGACCTATGTTAAATGCTCATGTCAAATAACTGCCTACAGTTTTCTTTATTTTGCATTTCCTTTTATTATCAGTTTCCGACTGACTAAGGAATGAGTTTACACTTACCAATTAAACTTTGAGGAGACTCCAGTTAGCATCAGTTAAGCCTAGATTAATGTTATTCTAAAAAATGAATGAATCAATGTTCATGCCAAAAAAAACCCTGAGGTCATTGTTCATCACGCTTGTAGAATAATTATAATTAGCATTTAAACGTGTTTAACTTTGCCAAAAAAGTGAATGATCTGTGGCCCAGTCTACACTGTATGAGCTGTAAGTTTTTCCTCGTTCAGAGGAAACACATTCCTTTGTTGCACCTTTGACCTTGGAGAGAGGGAAGAGATCCTGCAGAAATAAATGAATAAATAAACAAGTCCAGGCTTCTCCTCAGAGGATCCATTTGCTATCTTCCCTTCTGTCTCTTTAATGAAAAGGTTTATTGAGGTTTTGGGATACTTCTTATTATAGTCAATTAATGTCCAAGTTTAGAGAACATGTCATGGTCTACTTTACACCCTTGAAAAGCTGCAAGTTTCTGTTCATCTTTATTTAACAGTGTATTATTTGAAACCTGTTCCTCAGCCACCATGATGACTCTCCATCAAGGAACAGAAGTGCTGACTCTTTGGCTTGTACTTGCACTTCCTGTGTCACCTCCCTGTGATGGCATGTGCACCCTGACTTCCTGCCAGGCAGGATGCAGGGCTGGGGCTGGCAGCTTGCTGTGGCTGTAAAGTCATGGGCCTTGGCTTGACACTGGATATGAAGCCTTTTGTAAGACAGACATTTTGACACGATCACGTTGTAGGAAAACCATAGTGGTGACTAATATTGGTTAGATTTATATACATATAAAAACTATTTTAGTGGCTGTATTAATAATTGTGAACATAAATATACTTGTAGATGCATCCAGCATCACCACAGTCCAAGCAAACAGCCTGTTCCACACAGGCAGGTAGTGAATAAAGAATAAATTGCATGATGGTACTCGGGTGTTGAGCTGAGGTCTCACCACTGGTTTGGTGTCAACGTCAACAGCGTTTGCAGCTGAGACCCCTCAGTCATGTTTAGACCATGTGGTGAAGGACTGATCATCTCATTATTAATACTTATTGGAGTCAATAACAGTTTCCTGAACATTCTGACCTCCTGCTCCCAGTTCACATCCATCAGATTAAATGTGAGTAAAACTAACCCTAAATATATATCAAACAGTTCAATGTATGTCGGTGTAATGCAAGACTTACATGGGCACATAGAATTTAGATATATATGTTCATCCATGAAGTAGCTATCTAATCGTGGCATTTACCTAAGTGTTAGATCTTTATCATCATTAAAATAATGTGTGACTTTAGAAAATTACTTGGATGCGTTCTACATAATCAATAGCATCAACCAGCAGAGAAACCAGACAATGACAAAGAAAGGGAGGAATGAAGGTAAACAGATGACAGAAGGAGGAAGGAGGGCGCTGAGTAAAAAAAGTCAACAGAGCTATCAATCAAACCTGGTTTGTACAAGTCCACTAAATCCTAGGGGAGAGGTCTAATCAGGCAAAATGAGAGAAAACATCTGTGTGAGGTGTACTGAACATTTTTTAAAGACTAAAAAGTGACAGAAACAGACGGTCTGGGAGAATTTACAGTCTGAAGAGGGGAAGGACTAGTGGGCGTATTATTGGGATGAACTGTGTTTAACAGGTGGGTGAAGTGAGCCACAAAGCTCCTAATGAATCAGAGCTCAGAGGGTCACAGGAACGAAAGAGCGCTGTGCATTACCACAGTGTCAGTTATACCTGTGCTTTCCAGACCCACGGGTGTCCCAGAAATAGTAATCAAGTCTTTCAATAACTAAGTAGAATGGCACTCAGTAGAGTGAAAACCTCTTCCAAAGCCCAACACTCCCCTTTAACTCAATCAAGCTGCACCAAATAGACTTTGTTAAAAAAAGAGGCCTCACTCTATTAAAAAAAAGTGTAAAAAGATTCTGAATCCAAAAAACAGAATACCTATCAGCTTGGGGTTGGGCTATGTTAGATTCGATTCTCTGGCTGCAGTCCAACTCTCACTCTATTGTGGTCCTCAATATTTCCCTATGCTGTTCAAAAGTCAGACAAAGTCGTGACAACAAGCAGTGTGTAGTCTCCTTGTGGTCTCAGAGTTTTGGACCTCAGTCTGTATGTGTCATGTGTCCAGTTCTGAGGAGCTCTCTCTCAAGTGGAGTCCTGGGATGAAACTGTAAAAGAATCCCTCCCCTGTGGCCCTGAGAGCACAGACACACACACAGGACTCTGTAACTAATGCACACAAACAGACGTACTATTCTTACACAGCTGGTGTACAAACACACATTCAGAGAGTCCCGTGGCTGTGAGCCATGACCTCAGGGTCAGTTGATACCTGCTGTATCTGCAATTTACAGCAAGTATTTATGAGAAACATGCAAAAAGTATAAGCATTTTTTTTACAGTTGACATTGAACATTGTATGTATGTGTGTGTGTGTGTGTGTGTGTGTGTGTGTGTGTGTGTGTGTGTGTGTGTGTGTGTGTGTGTGTGTATGTGTGTGTGTGTGTGTGTGTGTGTGTGTGCAAGCATGCAGGATTGTGTGTTTGAAAGTTTTATGCATGTCTGAAATTTTACAAAAACATTATCATATGAGGATTGTCCCATGACCTATAGTGGAAGGTGCTGTTGTATACCCATTCCCCCACTACACACAAACACACACACACAGACACACACACACACACACAAACACACACACACACAGACACACACAGAGCGGTGCAGTGTCTGTGCCCTCCCTGTGCCCTTGTCATCACCTCCTCCTAACAGAGCTCCTGGAGGCCCTACACTAACAACAGGTTTTTATTCAAATCACTCTCCCACTGCATTCCCTTTCTCCCCTTGCTCCCCTCGTCTGAATATACACACATACACACAGACGCACAAACATACACACACATCCCCCCTCCCTCTGTTGTCCCTTCCACTGTGCTCAGCCTGAAGGGTCTGTCATGGCAGAGCAGGAACTGTAAAAACGTGCGACGAGCAATATGGCAGATATTTCAAGTTAGACTCAGAATATGCACTCACAGATGAATACACTCACGAAAGCCCCTTAGGCAGTTTGGGAGAGTTTGAACTGAACTCCAATAAAATCAATATATTGATACAGTTTTTGATTCACAGAGCATGAGAGATATGTACATGTACATTTTATCTGTGCTTCCAGTGTTTTCTTTTACTGTCAAACTGCTTGACTTACATCCACAGGTTGATGGAGCGCAAGATAAGTAATTGAGGAAGTCAGAAGAGGTATGCAGTAGAAGAAACCTCAAAACAAATAACTTAATATTGATATATTTCATTTGTATCAACTTAAGGTGCTATATGTAATATAATTGCTAATCTAGCCAACATTATTATTAACAGGTGTTTACTTACAGTCTACCAGAAATGTTTTGAGTTCAGCATCAATCCTCCTTTACCCTGCAATAGATTTAGGAAAACAACACCACAGTTGGTGCTGATGTGTTTTCAGGAGATACAGTTTTAGTTTTAAATGATGTTTTAAAACAAAACCTTTCGGATGCAGCCACAGTGGCGTCCAGTCTGCCCTGAGGAAGTTGTGCTGCTGACAGTGTACATTATTTTATTGTAAATGCAATGATGGTTGAAACTCTGGGCAAGTGTCCATCTCCACCTCCTGATCCCAGAGAGAAACATTCAGCGGCAGAGAAAACTTACATAAGGCACCTTTAATCATATCTTGAACCCTCAGATTTGTCCCAAATTGAAGACCAACGCACCAAGAAAATGAGAAAAAATAATGGAAATAAAAATGATGGTGTATGATTTTCCATCATTTATCCGTCTCTTATTTTCTCCCTTCTTTTGCTCTCTGTTTGCTTTATTTTTTCTTCTCCTGCTCATCTGTGAGTTGCCTGCATGAGCCTCAGTCTGACTGACTGCATGGGGGGATTTCCCAGATGATGCACTACCCAGATCTGACACTACAAGGCAGTGTTGTAAATCTATGCTGACAACATATCATTAGTGTTTCACTGTGTGTGAGATAGTGATAGATTGGGTTATGCATCATGAATAACTGAATTTGTAGATTAATGAATGGAAGAAGCAGATGAAGTTCTTTCCATTAATACACACTAATGTTGAATTACACTGTCTGTTTACACATAGAGAGGCTGAGGAGAATCATGAATAAGGTTGTGTTGGTGGACAGATGAGGAGGAAGAGGCCCAGTGATGATGAAGATGATGAAGATGATAACGGATGAAGGAGAAGGTGTAGAAAGTGGTAGTCCCGCACTCTCTGACATCAGTGAGTCACTGCACAGTGACTGAGGCCAGGGCCAGAGCACAGTGGAACGAACAGACATAAATGTTTACCTGTGTTATTGTAGACTGACGTGTTTGATTACTCCACTTGCTGTCTCACAGAAAGACAGACGGACGAATGGAAGGACAGATGGACAGACAGAGAGATTGATGGATTGTTGTACTTTTTTTAGATTTACAGATAATTAGGCCAAAGTTTATTGGATCGACAGACAGACGGAACACACACATGAATTAAGCCTTATCCAAATCAAAGTTATCAAGTTTTCGGATGTCACTTGCTTATTTCATTTGATTAATTAATGTCTGTGCTGCCAACTGAAGTATTTTGTAAAAGTATAAGTTTTCAGTGCTCCATTACGTGACAGCATCCTGTTGTGGGGAAGCCTCTTCTCTGCAGCAGCAGCCCCTGGAAAGGTCACAGCACAGAACTCTCTCTGCAGCTGTGACTTGGTCGATTTTTCTCATAAAGGGGAAGTTACACAGGATTGACATCAGAACCATCGATGCCAGAAACCAAAACCCAATTGAAGAAGGCATCTAAGAGATTATCTGTTATCTGTTATTCCAAACGAGACATAATGCTCAGTTGTCTGAGGCCTAATTACATGTGATCAAGACAATCTCATCTTAGAATATAATGGTTCCCTTAAATGTGTAAAACCATCTTTAATGAATCTTTCTTTTATCTATTCTCAGTGTGATACAGCTGCACAAACATATACAAGAAAGAAAAAGACTTCATTCTGTACATACACAATTCATATATCACAGTGAATACACCTGAGCTTTAGAACACACACACACACACACACACACACACACACACACACACACACACATACACACACAGATAACTTGTACCCCTCTCTGCTTTGTGCATCCTCGGGAGAAAACAGTTAAAAAACAGTTTCACCATCTCATTCTCAGATAATGGCATTTTAATAGAGAGTCTCTAAGTTTTGGATGCAGATGATACCCACATGCTGGGAGTTTGTGTGTGTGTGTGTGTGTGTGTGTGTGTGTGTGTGTGTGTGTTAGTATGTGTGTGTGTGTGTGTGTGTGTGAGTGTGTGTGTGTGTGTGTGTGTGTGTGTGTGTGTGTGTGTGTGTGTGTGTGTGTGTGTGTGTGTGTGTGTGTCTGTGTGTGTGTGTGTGTCTGCTCAGTGCTTTGACGCCCGGGCAGCTACTGTACAGGAGTGCGCTCTCTCTCCTCATCTCGGAGGACTTGGCTCCGGGGGGCTGCAGCAGGAGGTTTCCTTCGGGGTCCCACGGACTGGATCTGGGATGGCGCTGTGGACAGTGTGAGGGAGCGGGAGCAGCCACAGTTTGCAGAGCGCAGGACAGTTCTCTGCAGAGGCGAGCCGGGCTCCTCTGACATGGATCACCCATGGATCTCCAGTGCAAACATGCGGACCACACGCTCCAGATAACCCGGATTTACGCGCTGTTCTGCGGGTGTTTCCAGAGACTTTCTGCCCGTCCCGCTGCTGCTTCAATGGACCGCTCGTCTCTCTTATCAACCAGTGAGTAACTTTGACCGCCTGCTTTCCCGACCTGTGGATGAGTGTGAGCATGGCTCCAGTGACGCTGTGCCATGTCTAGCCCAGTCGTGGATGTTTAAAAACAATGAACTCCCCCCGTGACCAGGACCTGGCACCGTTATCTCGGAAACACCGTCTCATGGCCGCAGCTATGCCCGGTGAGGACGACCCACTGCCCGGCAACATTCCCAGGAGCGATCGGAACGGATTCGGGGGACTTGTGTACTGTTTCATATGCGGGAGCGGAGTCACGCCGGGGAAGGAGCTGCGGCTGCAGGTGACTTATCAAAAGGAGAGGCTTCCCTTCTTCCCGTTCCTGCAGAACCAGGAGGCAGCCCCGGGTGCGTGTGGGGTGAGCCCGGACGGGTACGCGCTGGTGTGCGCGGTGTGCCACAGCTTCCTGTCGGAGCAGTGGAACTCCTGCGAGCGCAGCAGGACCCCCCTGGAGAAGCGCATGTACTGGCTGAAGCGACCCTACCAGTGCGACTCCCGGCGGGTCCCGCAGGAGTGGAACCTGTCCTACGACCTGGAGCGCAGGAGCGGGGGGGGCGGCGCAGACTCGGACTTCTCGGATTTCTCTGACAACGAGAACATGTCCGAGCAGGAGCTGGACGCGGCGGAGCGGGCCGGCGTGGGCAAGTGCCCCCCCCCGAGGGCATCCGGCAAGTCGCCGAGGGACGGTGGCAGGAAAAACAACGTCATCAGTGTGAAGAGCAGCCCGGACTCGCAGCGGGGGGTCCGCTACCCGGTGGGGGGCTGCGGGGTGCAGAGGTCGCCCAAAGCGGAGAGCGGGGTCCCGGTGAGGCGCGGCACGAAGATGATGCACAACGTCTGTCAGGCGTCAGAACCCGTGGCCAAGCCCCAGGAGAGGTTCCCCCTGCGGAGCTACGAGCCCCCCCTGCCCGGCCCACCTGTGCAGGACCACGGGGTCATCATGCGCAACAGGCGCTGGCTGGAAGAGCCGCGTCACATCCAGCGGGGATCCAGACATCTGCTGCAGCATCACCCCCCCGCCGCTGTCACCACCAGGGCTGCTCCCGGGGGGAACCACTCTGACAACTCCGACGAAGACGAGATTAACATAACGAGCGATGACGACAGGGACATGTACGGCAGCCGAGCAGGCCCATCGATCCAGCTGAGACCTGCCAGAGACCTGTCAGCCAGGAGGAGCGCCCAGGAGCCAGCAGCCGAGGAGTCCCGGCCGGAGGAGTGTGTGTGTTACGTCTGTGGCACTGGGCTCAAACACGACGACTGCTTCAAAGTCAGTGTTCAGAAGCAGGAGAGGGCCCAGGGCGAGCCCTTCTTCCCCTTCCTGTGGCTGCACTCCCCTCCACGGGGGGCCGTGCCCATCAGTTTGGCAGGTACCACCCTGGTGTGTGGAAACTGCCACACCTCCCTCATGCAGCAGTGGCAGAGCTTCCAGCTGGCAGATGTGCCTGTGCTCCAGCGCCTCTATGTAGTCCCCCTCAACCAGACCACCAGTGCTGTCCGTCCCCCCCAGCCCACTCCCCAGGAGGGAAAGCCCCAAGAGCCCATGCAGTGCATACCTAAACCCAAGGCTTCCCACGAGGCCTGTTACCTCTGTGGTCAGGAGTGTGGGGGAGACATGAGAGTAGCACATGCACAGGCAGGTGTGGGCAAATCCCGCGGTGTGATGTATTTCCCTTTCATCAATATGTTGCCTTGCCCACCGAACGCCCAGGGGCTGAGTCACGGCTGGGTGCACTGCTGCCCCCAGTGCCATTTGATCCTGGAGGAGATCTGGGGAGCGTATCGACTCAGCCTCAGTGAAGAGCTAATCACTTCTGTCAGCTCCTTCCTGGTCAGGTACCACACTGCCATGGCCATTGAGGGCTGTGAACCGGCCCATTCCCAGAGAGGCTTGGCTTCTCGCTCCGGCGGCTCCATGTCGGTGTGTTACCTGTGTGGAGCCGAGTTGTTTGCAGGTGGAGAGTACCAGCTTCACGTCAACCCACCTGGGCGTTGTGGGGAGAGAGAGCCGTTCTTCCCCTTTCTCACCGTCCACCCTCCGGCTCCGCGTGCCAAGCCAGCCGACGCTACAGGCCTGGTGTCGGCTTGTAACCTCTGCTATCATGACCTGTGTGCCCAGTGGGCCCTGCACGAGAACAGGGGCCAGGGACCCTCCACCCCGTCTACCTCTAGCTTGCCCAGTGGCAACCCCCAGCTGCCCAGCTCTCCATGGGCCCGACAGTACAACTGTGAGGCGTTTGTGTGTTTCTTCTGCAGGCAGGAGCAGCGCAGGCAAGGTAGGCTGTGTGCCGTCACTATGGCCAGGCTACCTGTGTTCCTGTATGCCCCTCGCAGCGCACGCACACTCCTGGTGGATGATGGAAAGAGGCTGGTGATTGGCGCATGTGTGGAATGTAAGGCCATGGTGCAGGCGGGACAGAGGATGCAGCAGGACAGGGATCGACATGGACACGGATCATCAGACGAGGAGAGGAGGGAACCGGAATCGGCCTCGCCACGATCGAGACACAAGGTAAGACCAAAGCACACTGCCTGTTGACACGGCAGCACGGCCATATTCTTCTGTTTTTCCTAACGCTTTTAAATTTCACTCGATGAATTCTCGGGCCTTGTTAAAATGACAGTCATCTGTCATCTATTAATTCCCCCTGCATTCCCACAGGGCAGTGCAGAGTGTGTTTGCCCCAATACGACCTCTGAGTCACACAGAGCAGAGGGATGAGTTTGATGTCTTTGGGGGGGGGGGCAGCTTGGATGAACAATGATGAGACAAACATTTTCATCAGAACTTACTTCTATAAACACCAGAGGAAAAATATGGGGATCTGAAGGCCAAAGCCGGCCTTGTGTTTGCTCTGTGCATGTGTGTGTGTGAGTGTGTTTATTTTAACCAGCATGACTGAGTGTGTCTCGGCCAGCACTGTAGTTTGTTTTAGTTTGAGCATGTTGAAGATCTTTAGGAGTATTTCCAGGGAAGTTAGTAGGTCTCTTCCATATTTCCTCTGCTAATGACAAAACACAGATGCATAAACAACAGATGATGACATCAATCCTCCCCACATATGCCAGCACCATCACTACCAATCATTTAAATAGCCTATAGGAATTTAAACCGACTGTCTAAAGTTTAAGTGTCTCTGTGCTGAGCAATTATCTTCATGTTATAGCCATATCAAATCACACCTTTCTATTGAACCGTCAAGTGACACCAGAGTAGCATACAACTAAAGATGAGGTGTAAAAGAACATAAAACAAGGTCACACCTGCAGAAGCTGCAGTGCTACTGCTGAAGAAGTTACTGTTGTTTCAAAAAGTTCCAGGTAGAAAAACATTGATTTTCAGTTGATTGAATATCGTTGTTTATCAATTATATAATTAAATACTGCAGCTGAAAGGTTCATATTTTAAACAAAGTTGATGAATGACTTTGACATAACTTGAACTATTACCAACACGTGCACAAAATCCCTTCCCTGCTGGTAAAATGTTGACAGCACAACTCTGCTTTCTTTCACTTTAGATGATCAATAGCAGAAGGATGCATGTTGGAGGTGTCGGTTTATGTGGAGGACTAGTGCAAAGCGAACAAGGATGGTGATGTGCTAATGAAGGGCTGAGGAGCATGTAGACAGCCACTTGGCTCTGTGAGCAGCTCTGAGCAGCTCCTTCCTGCAAACCAACAGTGACTGTCCGGCCACGCAGGACATGTGAGGAACATCTGCGGATGTCATTGACACCCAGCATCCTCAATATGTTGGGAACTCTCACCGGAGCTGTCTGAAGCTGTCCACTTCATTTTCTAGCAATCCCTCACAGAAGTGCTTTTGGAGTAACCCTGTCACTCTTACTCTTATGACCTCCACACTTAAGGCTTCATTATTTGTCTGAGCAATAGTATTTGAGCTATTCCGAGTTGAGCACATAGCAATCATACGTGAGGGGCTACTCCTCCTGATATAGAGGATAATTATGGAGCCAGCTCCGCAGCGTGGGTGGAATGAGAGCGGTTGTCGGGGCAGGCAGGGTTTCAGGTGATCGTTTTGGACCGGGGGGGTGTTGCAGGTGGCACAGACAGTTTTGGCCTAAGGGAGCGAGTGACCTCATGGATGAGAAAGTGCCAGTGTGCGTTTCTGTGGGGAAGGGAAGCGAGAGAGCGAGCCTGCGTGGGAACAGGTGCTCCGTCCTCTAGTGTCATGTTATACGGTTGAGAGCGTCTGTCATCGCTGGGGTTTGGGCTGAGGGAGTGCCCATCTGGTTCCCCTCAGCGCTTCATGTGCCTGCTGGAGGAGGCTATACAAAGACTAACAAAGATTAACACATGCTCACGTACAGTATTTCTTTTCTACTCTATTTTATTCTAGTCTAGTCTAGTCTAGCTTTCCACTTTCCCTCACACAGAAAGTGCAGAGCAGGCAGAGTTCCAGTAGTGAATTCATATTCAATATTGGGAATTTGTGTCATTACATTGCTCAATTTGGTGTAAACATGATTAGATATGTATGAGTGGATATCCTGTGGAGTGTGAACACGCTGGACGATGCTGCGCTGCCTTTTTTCCCAAGCTTGGTGAGATATGAAATAGTACATGAAACGAGATCTGCCACAGGACACTCTAGTAGCTGTTTAATGTTAGACACACACTCACACACCCAGACACACACACCCACACCCTGATCGCTGGTTCTCGTGTTCTCTGTTCTGCTGTCGTGTGTTTAATAAGTATGTTGGACGTGACCTTTGACAGGTGTGTAAGTACCACCAGCCGGCGTCTGGGGAGGGGCGGCCGGTCAGCAGATCCTTCACTTGCACTCTCGGGAAAACAGATGTTTACTGATTTGTCCCACGCTCTTATATTGAAATCATGTTAGGAAAGATGATCTCTTCGCGGACTGCTTCATGTGAATATAGGCATTTATATCCCCAGGTATTTTCTTTCACCTTCTTGACCATTGCGAAAAAATTCTTTAAAGAGAATAATTCATGGATCTTGATGAAAACAAATCAAAAATGGTTAGAGGACTTACATTTATGAGTTTGAGCAATCTGGTGCAGATCCAAATAAAAATCCAGATCTAGGGAATATAAATGTGGTTTCATGGGGGACTGCTGGGCATTGGTGGAGATATTTACTCTGAGTGCCATTTTAATTTGCTGTTGTGGTTTCTTTGTTATTTTTATTCCATCCCTCAACTGCACATTGTGAGCTCACCTTCCCTAACAGAAGGTCTCCTGTGCCTTTTTAAATCAGACACAAATTGCACAAAGCCCCCAAAAAAAGTTGACGCTGAAAATTTTGAAAAACAGGAATGAAAAAATGAGGAAGTAATGAGGAAATACTCAAACACTTAGTCCCTGAGTAAACACACGCTGAACGCTGTTCAAACTGATTATATCCACACTGCATAACTTTGTTGTTGAAGGGATTGAAATGGAAGTTTGTACAAAGAAATAAAGGTGTTTAACTGCAATCATTAGTCAAACCCTACAACAATAAATACTACGTACATGTATGTGCAGAACACACAAACACACTAAGCCTCTCTAGCTCATACAAACTCCTACGAATACAAAAGTGTGTAGACTCTGTGTGTATGTGTATCCGCGCATGGAGGTGAATCTATGTATGGTGGTCCGCTGAGTGACGGTTTTGAGTGGATAATTATTGTTGGCCTGAAGGGAGCTGTATGTATGTGTGTATGTTTTGGTGAAAAAGATTGACTGTGTTTTCAGTGCATGGCCCATATGCTGTGAAGGAGGTATTTGCTGTCGCTAGAAAAACATGCCGGCGTCTTGACAGCGTCGCCAAGGAAGATTTATGGCCGAGTGAAAGGAGTGAGGGAAAAATTACACATCCCATCGTGATGCAAAGTTAAAAAACGGAGACAAAGAAATGATCCTGAGTGAATTATTAGAAAGAGAAGAAGGAGCGAAGAGAAGAGCGGGAGGCTGGGAGAAGGTGAGGGGGTTAATGGGATTTAAATTGCAGCCAGAGCAAAACAGGACGTCTCATTCTCATCAATTCATCATACAGGAGAGCCTTTTTACCCAGAAAAGGGGATTCTATTAAAAATGCGTTGATTTGAGGCATGTGAGGTGGCGTGCTCATACCATATGGAGGGAGCTGTCTGTGTGCGTGCCTGTGCGTATGAGTGTGTTAAGTCAAAGCCATTCACATTGCGTGTTTCCTGCAAAGTTCCTGCAGCTGTGCTCCTCTCCTTGTCTTAGTAGAGAGGTCGGACGGACAGCCTTGCGTTTCACGGGGAATCCTCTGATATCTGAGGGGCTTACTTTCAAAGCTGCTGACGGTGGGTTTTGATTTAGCACTCTTAGCTTTAATCACCCCCTCCCCATTAGCATCCCTCTGTGTTCCATTCTCGCCCATATCTGAGTGGAGCGATCAGATCCGGTGTGGAGGAGACGAGATGGAGGTGTTCTAGTGTTTCAGTCTTTGTTTCCCCTTTTAGGTCTCAGCCCTGTAGCCACTTTCCTATAGGCTGTACAAACTTCCCTCAAACTACTTTGAAGGACACCAACGACCCTGACCTGTCCCTTTGTCTGCTGTTGTATCTCTGGACTTCTGTTGGCATACGGTACACACGGTGCAGACAGAATGCTAACCTTCAATCAGAAGAGACTTGTTTAGCTCTTTTACACCAAAATTAGCAGGTATACACAGGTTTTCCAATCCAGGTAAACCTGCGATTAACTCCTTTCTCTTTACCAGTATAGAGGAGTTTGCCTCTCTGTTGATTGCACCTAAATCTGAGGCGCTCTCTCATCTCACGGTCTGCCGAAATTAGTGTGTTTACCAGGCTGTCTCATTGCCATCATTGCCGATTGGAGCTGAGCGATTTGGAGTGAATGGCAATTGTATCCATTCCTATTGCAGACAAAAGCCAGATTTTGAGTGTTTTCCTTTTTTTTTGGACCCGTGGAAAAGGGGCTATAGAGAAACAAATGATGCTGAGTAAATTTGAATGAGATTTAATTGATTGTGAACAAAGATATAGATTTTAGCTTGGAAACAGCTCTATGATTGGTGCTGATGAAAAGACAATGAGCTGAGCTGGAAACTGGACCGAAGACTTAGAAGACAGTCTGTCTGACCGAACTTTCGCTTAGCTCCATCTGCCATAGATGCATCGAGAGAACTCAATATAGAACTCCCAGGGAGCGTCTGTTTCTTCCAATGAAAGTTGCTCACACAGTCTAGATTCCACGAAGGTCCTGTCCCTCCCTGCTTGTGTGTTGTGCTGCCTGCTGCACATCAGTCTCACTTTCTGTGAACCTGTCAGTCCTACCTCACCCTGAAGTAATCTCACACCAATAAAAAACATCTTGTTTAAACTCTGGAATAGTTTTACAAATTTTAACGTCATGGTCTAAAAAATCTTAAAGCGAACACTGAGTTTAGTTTTTTCAATTTGATGTGTCCTGTCATCAGATACATCTCTTTTAGTTTGGTAGTAGTCTGAAAGGAAATTAAGGACCTTTTTTTTTTTGTTGCTAGCGTTCGGTGGTTTACCGCTGGGACAAATTGGCAGGGTTGGCTGTGGCAGATCCAGCTCTTGGGTCTAGTATAATAACTGGACCTTAGTTTAAGATGGTGATGATTTATTTGAGTGAAATTTTCTCCCCAGCATATAAACCACAGAGCTCTCTCACTTCCTGCTTTATTTTGTATGTCTCCTTCATGGTGCTGCTTAGCCTATTGACTTTGCATTGGTACAGATTTGGAGACAGGCTCAGTGGAAGCTGCATATCCAGATCTTTTGATATATGATGGTTTGATTTGAGTTCATGTTTTATATTGTAATGCAAAGGCCACAGACGCCAGATTTTTTCTTTTATTTCCACAAATGTGGAAATGTATTGGTTTCTATCAGGATGTGAACTGCATCAGAACAACTTACCAAATTACCTCTGATTGCATTTTTCAAAATCACGTTTAGTTTTTCTATTCACAGTCTGCATTTTTATGTAGTTTACTCTCAGGGCAGGAATTGCAGACACAGACAGTCAGGGAGCAGCGGGTTGGCAGAGCTTGGAAACATTGGCAGTCAGGTGAGAATTCGTTGTGTGAGTTACAATGTAATTGGGAACCTTCAGGAGATTACATCAGCGTTAGAGGTTAGAGGTCCCCATGCAGTTAATTTGTCATTCCGGCGAATAGTGCTGACCCAAAAGGCATAGGTTTTCCCCTCTTGATTGACTTCATCGGTTGGCAGTCCAAATGGTTTAACAAATGCCAAATAGGATCGTAACTGGCTCTTTCATTTTAAGCTTCCCTGGCAGGCGATTGACAAGAGGAAGCAGGGATGTGCCAAAGAGAGAAGGAGAGAGTTATTGAATCAAACGGCATCAGACGTTCCCTCACATCCTGCGTTGGTACAGAGAGGACTGTCAAGTCAGGAAGAGAGTGACCATGTGGTAGGTCACTATAAGAGTGCTACACGGTTGCATTTAGGTTGTTCTGTGAGTACAGGGATTTAATGTCATTGGAGGAAAGAAGTTTCAGTTTTGGGTCCCGTCCAGCCAAGCTGTTTTTTCGCTGCAGAGCCGGAAGCATGCTGACCTTTTGACCCCGCAGAGACGAGCAGAGACGAGCAGAGAGGAGGATATTGATGGGCTCAGCTCTCAGGTGCTCAACCAGCAGAGGTGATATGTCTTATTGGAGAGAAGGGTCCTTTACGTGTCTGCTTAGATGTTGGACCCTAAACATTCTCACTGGCATTATGTGGGCTCCCCTTCCGCCCTTGTGATGTATTATGCACGTGGCAGAAAAGTTGAATCAGGTTGAATGAGGGGGCTGTATTTGTTTTTCAGGCAGAGCTAAAGTTAGTCTGAATGTGGCCTTGATCGCAATGTTACAAGTTTATCTTTGTTGTTTGTGCTGTTTACCAGAAGTTCAAACCCTTCACATCCACGGGCCACCCACACAGGTCTCAGCATTGTGTAGATGTGTACAGTCACATGCTTGATCTCTGGAATGCTCTGTTAGGACAATGTATGATCCACATTATTGTGGTGAGATTGGTGACCTCTGCGACCTCCAGGCACGGATGAGCATTTACCTCACTTTGATAAAAAAATGTATTTTCCCACACTGAACTCTGCATCCCATGGGTATACCTTGACCCTAGTATTACTTTATAAGGGGAAATTATCCATAAGGGCGCCTGTAAAACTATGCCAGGGAGTCGTTCTGGCTGACTGGTTTTCATCTCTCAGTTTTGATATTGCAGACAGTCAGAAGTTTGTGCATTCTGTAGGTTTGTGGGAGAAAAACGGAAGAGGAAGACAATGGGGTCAATGGACGATGTGGGAAGGGGACAGGCCCCTCTAACCATCGAGAAACACTCGACCATGGCGTGAAATGTTTTTGTGGGTGCCAGTGTGGCATCAAGGTATGTGTATTCAATGAGCCAGTAAATTATGGATGGACTTTCAAGCTATAAAGCTCCTGTGAGAAATGAGTCAGTATGTGTGCTGTTGTTCTAAAGTGTTTTTCTTTCTTTGTTCTACTCTATCGTGATATTATTTAGCAGAAAGTCTACACATCTTCCATCGCAAACTAAAAACACATCTCTGCTGACTTAACTTAGTAATGTAATATAATATTTAGCATTGTCATCTTTCTCCGACAGGTTTCTTGATCTTTTTTATATCAATGTCCCCCCCTCAAACCCACTTGTCCCTGCATTTAACATAATGGGACAATCAAAGGCTATAACAGACTCATGCACAATAAATAGAATGGAGTGACATTCTTTGAACCGTACACCATGTACAACTGATTCAGTTTTGAGCAGGATTAGAGCAAATCTACATGCTAGCAGGTGCTATATGACAATATCTTTGAAAAACAAAGAAAGTTCCTACTGTATTTTTCAGTAAAGACCTGAGGCAAGTCCGTATGGATAAATATCCTGAGGTTTGTCATAGACATTTCTAATACTGTACATCTGCTTTGGAGCAAATTCTGCTGTGTTGTTGCACTGGAGGCTGGCATATCATGGCAAGACGCCAATGTGGAGGAATGATGCTGTCATGCTGTATTGCCCCGGAGTCTGGGATTTACAGTAGTAAACTTGGACTGACTGAGGTAATTATAGATTAAACTATAACTATAGTTTAGCCCTCTCTGTCAGTTGCCCTTTGGCTATAACCCACATCCACCCACATATAAATGCATACACTCACACTTACATACACACATACCGAGTGTAACCTTGATCGTCATTTACATGCAGAACAGCTGCAAGCGTGTGTGCGTGTGTGTGTGTGTGTATGTGTGTGTCTGCCAGGTGGTCGGGAGCACTAGCAGGTGTTTGCTCCCTTGCTGGCAAATGCAGCTGGATTGTACCACAGCTGTGTATGTATATATATACATGTGTGTGCGGTTCTGCACCTGGACACAGCTGAGGTGTGTGGTGGCACAGTAGCTAATATTGAAGCTATTTCCTTGCCAGTGATTTACCGTGCAACTTATGCTCTCAGCTGACCAAATTGAAATTAAGCGCCACTCATTCGATTTATCCTCTTAGGTGTTGAATGTTATTCTTTGTTCTTTAACTCTTCCCCTTCATTTCCCATCTGCATTGCTCCTGCAACCCTGGCTTACCCTCTTGTTTGCCCTCTGATACCTCTGCTGGGGTCAAGAGAGGAAAGAGTCTCCAGTCAGGACAACTGGAGGTGTCAGCCGCAGTCAAAATAGCCGTCTGTAGTGGACTAAATATACTTCACACCATTTTGCACAACACTGTGCCCGCCGACTAGCAGCCGGACTCCCTCTTTCACTGTCGGCCAACCAGAGCAGAGATAATAATTAGCGTTACCGGTGATCTTCAAGGAGCTTATTTCGGTTGAAGAAGACATCCCCTCCTTGGTGTCACTGCCTCCTCCCAAGTCCTGGCCCTGACCACCCCCTCTTCACTCCCACCCCCACATATGCCATCCAGCCACCAGGTCTCTCACATACTCAGCTTGTCCTGCCAGCTCCAGGACAGCTGCAAAGAAGGAGACAGTGGGTAAGCTGGAGACTCTGATACCTCAGGAAGAATGCAGAAGCATATTGCACATGTCGTATAATGTGGTCCCTGCACTGTGTGCTGAAAGTAGATCTCGAGGTCGGCTTTACCACACAATGATGGAGTTAGTTGCTGTCATTTAGTGTGTACAAGAATTGTTGGGTATTGCTTGTTTTAAAAGCCGGCTGCAGTTGTCTTCGTGTAAATGGAATAAGAGGATGATGTTTGTCCCATGGTGAAGCCTAAAGCTAGTTTTACACTTTAAGATCCACATGTATGCAAGGGTCTGCTGGGGTCATAGTGACGTACATTTCTTCATCAGAGGATGACTGTGCAGCTCTGTGTGGACGTTCGTGTACCCTTCCATTTGTTGTGTTGGTTCAGACCGTAGACTGTTCATAAAGATGGATGATAGAACTCCACTTCCTCCCATGATACAATAATGAGTTGGTCTTAGCTGTCAATCATGTTTCCACCGCTTTTATACAAGTAGCTTTGAATAACAAATTAGAATCAAACTTGCTAGAAAAAGTAACACTTGAATATATGTCAATGTAAAATTACTAGCTAAAATGACAGAAAACATTTTTAAGAAAAATGCATTTGATGTGCATTTTTTCAGTTTGGCCCATGTCCTTTCCACTCTCATGGAGGAGGCGGGGTTTTAGACCTAAACTGCAGCCAGCCACCAGGTGGCAATCGACTAGAATAGAACAGTATGCCTTTATGGTCATTGCTTAGCTGTAATTGAAACAATGAAATTGAGTGCATCTCCATGAGTGTTACATACGACCAACATAATACAAAATGCAACAGAAGTCTACAGTAAAATAAAAGACAGGAATGAGGAAGAGTAAAACAGTTTAAAAAGTTATCTGAACAGTATATTGCACTGACACCCAGATATTACATAGTATATTTCATAGCACTTTTTTTTAAGAACGTTTTCAGGAGTGTGGAGGTGTGGGCCTTGATGGACCTGTAGTGCTGTCCAGAGGGCAGTGTGGTGATCTAGGTGGGGATGGGTCCTTGTATGTTTGCCCTCTATATACAGCTACAGGTTGCTGGGTATTGGTGATTTTTTTGCACTGATTTGACTCTCATAGAGAGCCTTCTTCTCAGCCATAGAACAGCTGGCAAACCACACCAGGAGGCCGTAGGTGAGTGTGCTCTCCACGTTTGAGGAGCAGTCATGTTGTCCTACTTTTTGTAGGGTCAATGGTGCAGACTCATCTGTGCTGGTAGGGCATTGTCTGTGCTACAAAGGCACCAACTGCGCATGATCCTCTGTAAGCAGACTCCAAGCAGACTAGAAAGTTGTATAATAAGAACAATTACACGTCTGTGGTGTGTGCAGCTCTCCACAGCTGTCCATGTGCAAAGTGTAATTGAGGTCTGGGTTGTGAACCAGTTGCCGTAGCTTTGAGATAATCCAGAGAGGCTTGCAAAACAAAGAAAGGTTAAGACCTAAACGTTGGCCAGGTGGTCGAGACGCCAATAGAGATGCTCTCATGTGTCAAGCCATCAGTTAACACGCACACTCACACCCATAAACATAAACACACAGATATAGTCAGGAGTTAGTGGGACTTAGTGAATAGTTTCCATGGGTGAATGTTTCCCACACTGACATGACCATCCGATGAGTCAGAAATAAACTGTCACAGTTTTTCCATCTGTGTGACAGATAGATACCACAGATACTTCCCGGAGGCCAGTCATTATTTATTTGTTGCTCTCTGCCTGTTATCCCTTTCAACTATGCCATTCGCACTGTTGAAACTTTTATTAATTCAGATTTCATGTGGCTGTTTACCACTGCTGGTTATGTCTACGACTTCAGTGAAAGCATGCCTAAACTAATCCGAGGACGTGAGGCTAGCAGTGTGCTAACAGACGGCCGGACAGCCTGGTCAGTGGCATTTACCACCAGGTCACAGTTAATGTGCCTGACCCAGCCTCAAGGCCTCAGTGATGCAGTGCCACCGAGCAGATTTGTCATGAATCATCTCGGAGCTCCTCAGTGTACAGCTGCACAGTTCCTGACGGCACGTGACAATAACAAAGCGTTATATCAAGATTTACTGTCACGTTTATAGCGACAGGATATGTCTTAACCAGACCCAGAGTATCACATGTAAGGACCTTTTGCCAGGGATGTCATGAGGAGCACAATGAGATGTTAAATTCCAGTGTCTCCCCCTCCGATTATATAATACTTAAGATGTTATTGAAGTCCACGGAGGCCGAGGGGCTCTAGATGTTTTATGTTCCTTTCTCCAGCGGGGGGCTGTAAAAATAGGATTTGGCTCGAGCCAGGTGTCAGAGGTCTTCTCCTCTCTCGCCTCTTTCTCTTTCTTCCCCCCAGCTCCGTCATCTGTCCATCTCTCTCCTTCTCTCCCTTCATCACCTCAGTCCTCCTTTTTTCTTTCTCCGGCCCCCTTTCTCCCCACTTTTCGTCTCTCTCTCTCCCCCCCCACCCCTCCTCTTCATCTCTCCCTGTGGTATTAGTGGGGCCACATGTTGCTGGCCTCTCCTGGTGGTGTGAGCCCCATGGCAGACCCTGGCTCCAGGCTGACGCGTAGCTCGGTGTGTGTGCTTGTGAGTGTTTGTGTGTGTGTGTGTGTGGAAGAGAGGGAGACTGTAATGTATGTCTGTGTGTGTGTGAGTGTGTGTGTGTGTGTGTGTGTGTGTGTGTGTGTGTGTGTGTGTGTGTGTGTGTGTGAGGCCGCTAACGCAGTAACCTGATAGTGGTGCGGCTGAGCTGTACCGAGCGGAGCAGTGCTGTGATTTATCCCGCAGGCTCAGCAGATGGCTGCAACAGGAGTTTGTTTAAGTTTGCTTCAGAGCCGGGCAAGCGGCCAGGAGCATAGAAAGGGCCTGCCAGAAAAATGTTCACTGACTCTGGATGCCTAACCACACTACTCCCCCTCTCCTCTCCCTTCTGCTTTCCCCTAACCCCTCACAGCCCCCTCGGTCCAACACACTCACGTACACACACATGCACGCACACACACAGAAACACACATGCTCACATGCTCTCGCAGACTTTCTGTCGCTACTCTCCTTTTACCCCTCTCTAATTTCTCTCTTTCCTCCCATCTGCTTCACACACATGCTTGCACACAAACACAGGCACACACACACACACAGACACACACACGCACACACACACACACACACACACACACACACACACACACACACACACACACACACACACACACACACACACACACACGCTAGTTTGTGCATGCTTCTCTGTTCTGCTGTTAACATCCTTGAGGCAGACGTGATCTCACACCTCAGGAGGGGGCATTAAAGACTGTCCTTTCTGATGGGGGGGTGTCCTGATCACAACCATATGACCAACGCTTTGCAGCCTCTCAAACCGGAAAAAGCATAAACACTAACAGAAGCACATGCACAACTTTGCAATGTGTCCACATAGCAGATGATTTATGAACTAGAGCCCAGTTGGGTTTTGATGTCCATGCCTCACCTTCCCCTCTCCCGCTCTGACTCAATCTCTTGGTCTGTGCTTGCAAAGGTGATGAAAAGTCCTGTCACATGACCTTAGGTCACCCAGGTGATAAGGCCTGACCTCCCTCTCCACACACCAGCCTTTGTTTTTTTTCTGCCTTATCTCTCTTCCCGGGCTGCTCTTCGTCTTTTCCATTTCTTTTCTGGAAGCACAGTGAGTTCAGCAACCAAATTTTCAAGGTTGTTATTTCGGAACCAGATGAGGCAGACATCAGAGTGAGTGGTTTCTGTGACTGATTGGTGTACAGAGGTTGGGGAACATTTTTTTTATTCTACAGATTTATATCCCGGTACTAAAGCTTGATTCACTGCTTGAACTTGGAATCAGCAATTTTACAAGCTTTTCAGAGTTTTCTTTTACCCAACCACAAAATCCAATGCCTTGTATATTCAGTCATCTTCTCTGTACAACCAGAGTGTTAAGAAATGTTAAATCATATGTATATATATAATTCAAAATTATGAATAATCCAACAAGTGTTTATCTATTTCAAATTTGTGAACCCATTTGTTTGCATGATCTCTCTGTTTTTTTCTGGGTTCTTTGCCTTCCTCCCACAGTTCAAAGACATGCCGATCGGGTTTAGGTGAAGTGGAGACTCTTAATTGACTGAAGGTGTGAATGTGAGTGTTGTTGTTTGTGTCTGTATGTTGTTGAGGATCCCATGTGGAGAATTATTGCAATTTGCCGGCAACCTGTTCACGTTTACCCGCCTCTTGCCCGGTATCAGCTGGGATTGGTTCCAGCTTCGCCGCAACAGAAGACGCTTTATAGATAATTAGGTAGTCAATAAAGTCACTATGGTCTCACAAGCATTTTGATGTGCACATGTGGTGTTTTTCTTTCTTATTGGGTTGACATCTGTAAAATATAATAATTCAAGATCATTTGTAAGGCCTCGTGACAATATGAATATCTGTGTCCAGACCTAGATATTTTATTAATTTTAATATTAAGCTTTATTATCAAGTTGTGCAAAACTTTGGCCAAGGAGAAAAAAGCGTTTGCATGTGTGCTAATAGATGCATGTGCATGTTTCAGTTCTTTGTGTTTATCTACAGCATTGTCACAGTATAAACGATTCTGCACGTGTGTTAGTGTTACCTCCACACACAAACATGTGTTACCAATTTCTTCCATTTCTCATCTTAGTTGATAAAAATATTTTTCAGTAAATGTTTTGATATCTCTTTAATCTTCTCTGTGGAGAATCTCTGCTGCAGTTTCTCTGTTTCATGCTCTGTCTCCGCTCAGTCAGTGATACTGATAGTATTATTATAAAAGAGCGTCAAAAAGGTCACCATTGTGGACTTTAGCTCCAAATCCATACATAAGCTCAGGAAGGAGGGGGCATCCTTGTGTGAGTAATGCACATATGTATGTAGTGCATCTTTGTGTGACTAATTGTGGAGACGGTCGAGGCTTTTGTGTCTTGGCACAGATCCTTATTTCCTCCGAACATAAGTCATTCCTCCTGTCTGTTGTGCCTTTAGGTCAGAGACACACTCCAGTGTTATCTATGTTGTGTAAGCCTGTAGCAGCGTATTTGGGGTATATGTGACTTCCTTAAGGTATCACATTCACACAGAACATAAATCAGTTACTGGGTTTTGTACCTCCACATATTGGTAGTTAGACAGATATGTAGGAGCCAATGAAAGAGGGCAGTTATTCTTTATTTCTGTAGGATATTACATGATAATACTGATATCTAAAACATTTAAGAGTCCAGTCACTCCAGAAAAGTACAGCTGTGTGTATGAATGCAGATAACAAGTATCAGCAAACACACTATACAGATGTCTTAATAGATTAACAAACCTTTGTGGCCTATGATCATACTTTAAGACTGAATAAGTTTATAACAGCTAGTTTGACAGTTTGTTAAATCGCAGCTGTTGTGTTAAAGAGGCAAAAAACTATAGTATACCTCTTTTGTGCTGGTTTCTATAGTAACAAGAGCCAGCTTATCAATTCAAAATGCTGCCACAATCAACAATTATTATTCCTGTGATGTTTGCCCCCCCCCCCCTATTGCAGGCACCTCTTTTTGAAAAGCTCTTCAAACACCAGACACACCACACATCTAACAGATCGGACAATAAGAGGAGAGGGGTGAAGAAGAGAGAATTTTTTATAAGGGCTTCATATCCGCCTGCAGCTCTGCTCCTTGATACCCTCTGAGGAGAGGAAGTGATGGGGTCACAGGTCAGGTAGCTTAGCGGCCGGCTAATGAATATTTATCTGTCAAGGTTCCCCTCAGTTGACACAAATGTGCTTTTGCCAGAATTATTACCTTAAGAGTGCTTGTGTCCACTCAATATGCTTTTTTACATACTCTAGAGTACGGCCATACATTAAATTTAATTAGTTTTCTATTTTAACTATCCTTTCATATCTTATCTGATTCACCAAATACTTAAAAAACATGAAGGTCTTAATGATGTTTAAAAGCCATTTGTTACAGCACAGTGGCTTAACTTAAACCAATTAAATCGATGTAATCGACTATATCCAAATGTCTTTTTCTTTTTTTTAAACCAAGCTATTTAACCATCATTGCATGCAGTTATGAAATCATCAGATAGTAGTTAGAATCAGCAACACTAGCAGTGTTCTACCATGCATGTTTTAAATAATCAAATATTTAAATATTTAAATGACCTTGTGCCATCCCTGAGCTCCAGTCCGAAGAGACTTAAATCCAGTCCAGCTTTAATCACAGAGCACAGTGTGGACTGTGGATCCGTTATTCATAAGTTAAATTATCATTCCCCATGTTCTCACTGCCTCATGTAAATGATAATAAAATGTGTTTGGACCAGGCCAGATGGCCTTCTTTTTTCTCGTCCACCTGATGTGTTGCCTGAGGAGAGCAGTGAGCACAGCAGTTTCTCCACACCAGAGCCCCAGACAGAGCGACGCGGGCTGAGCACTGATCAGACGCTGTTTGACTTCCACTCAATGCAGAACATGTGTCTGTAGTGTTGGACTGATAGCAGGCTCTTGGACGGGCTCCCACTCTGCACAGCTTTCCAGGTGTCAGAGTTGTTCAGCGTGTATGGCGCTTGTGATTGTGTGAGAGCGACTGTGTGAGCTTTCCTGTTTTGTTGTGCACACATGCAAGAGTATATTCTGAGGGCTGGAGCATCTTGAGTGCGAGTGTCTGTCAGTGTTGATCAAAGCCGCCTTTCTCTGTTGTTTTTCTGTATTTGGCTGAGTAGGAGTGCGCTGAGTCTGAGCTGCTTTTATGGAGTGTTGCTGAGTCGGTCAGCGGCTTGCGCCCACGTGGCTGTGGTCCTGTTGGATCTCCATGATGGGCTGTTAAAACTGACTGACAGCTCCGCTTTACAAGCTGCTATACATCAACCCGCAGACCTGTTGCAACCGTGGGAACACAGACACGTTTGTGTTTGAGTATGTGCGCACATATATGTTGTGCAGTAGTGGGGGTCAGCGCGGAGCAGAAACAGGGCCTGTCGGTGAACGATAAGGCCTGCTGACCTCGTGACCTGCGGCTCGCTGCGACGAGGCCATCTCAAATTACAGCTGGCCAAATGTTCCCTGTCTGCTGGCATTAAAGCAGGCGGGTCTAACCTCTGTAACAGAAACCCTTCTCCAGCCCGGTGATGGATGATGGTCTTCTGTCCAACCTTATGTTCAACAAACACAGACAAATGGACAAACACTCCCTCATGGGTACGCAGTGTAGGCCAGGGAATCAGACGGTAACTCATGGTATCATACTATCACAATATTTTGCTCGTGATAACAATGGCATAACACATGTTCTGTCTCAGTTTAGGACAAAATATATCCCAAATTGCCTATTTATTTTTTATTTAAAAAAAAAAAAAAATCAACTATCAATCATATTCTGTATTTAATCTGTCTGCAGGAAAGGTGGCAAACACCACTGCCTAATGTCTAGGCAGTGAATATTGGTGTGAAATATCTCTACCTGTATTGACCTGTAATTCTTCTATAATCCCCAAAAACTGAATAGTTTTGGCCTAAATTTGGCAGCCACGCTGTCATCACACTGTCATCTGGCCCACATGCCACCTGGGTTGATGACACTATGGCGTTCCACTCCTGTTTGCCAGATCTGGGCCACAAGTATGTTGTAGCAATATGACATGTCAACCAAACATGCCGAAGGTGGCCCGATTTTAGTTTTGTGCTATTTGAGCCATATTCACCATTTACCACATGGGCCACTTTCGTCTCACATCCATTTTGCCACAAGAAGGCCAGGGATTGCTTCATCATTGCCTGAAGTGGTCCACATCTGTCTATGATGGAACCTACCCTTAAAGTACATCAGGTAAAGATGACTGTTTAAAAAATCTTTGCGGTGGCTGTCGCCCATCTGGAGAAGCTGGTTTGTTTGCATTTGTAAGTTTTGACTATATTATCCGTCAAAATATCTTTCGGCAATAAGCTGAATGCACGAATTGTTTCCAGGATGAAAATAAATAAATAAAAACCTTGTGTGATGTAACAATCATGCCTTTATTAATATAATGCTCCAAAGAAATTGAATTCATCCAGATTTTTCTTCGTTTCTTCCAACCAATAAGTCACTGACTGTTCTGTGTAAAACCGCAGTGTATGAATAGGAGGGATATGGGTGAGAGTGGAGTTCCTGTGTGTGTGGTATCGCGTGGCTCGGCCCTAAGGTAAATATTTGAGCACTGCAGGCACCATTAGGAGAGGGTCTGTCTTTGATGGGCTGATTTTCGTGTGAAGCCGAGGATGACGTCAAGTTTCCCTCAGAGGACCACGGAGAGACAGCCAGGAAGATGTGTGGGACTGTGTGTGTGTGGGAGTGTGTGTGTGTGTGTAATACTCTGAGTGTATCTGCTGTTAATGTGCATGTGATACCAAGATGTCTTTATTCAGAACAGAATGAGATCAACAGTAGATCACTTGTGTGAGTTTGTTTGTGACGTCCACTCGATCGATCACATTTCAGTGATTACGTATACATGGACACCAATAATCTGACCTTTGACCTTTTTCCGAATTACACCTTATTTAAATTCAATTATATATGTATGTGCCAAATTACAACATACAATTATGTCGAGACACTTCACTGAGTAACCTTTTAATTTTAATTATGATGTTTATATTTGCTGCTGTTTGAATATTCCATTCAATTTCCTCACAGAGCAAAGTCCGACCAACTTCATGTCCTCATCGTACTCCAATAGAATGTTATGCTGCGTTTAAGATGTATACATGTCTAAATAATGCAGAATACACTACATGCTATAATTTGATTATTGCTATTTCTTAATATAACTTTATCAGTGTTTAGTTCAACGGGGTCAGCCCTATGTTCCCACAGCCCTAAGTTCCCACATTTCTAAGGATTTTTTTTTCACTGATAATTTTGAAAATTAGGCCCTATGTTCCCACAGACCTATGTTCCCAGATTTATTTTGAAAAATTAGTCCCGATGTTCCCACAGCCCTATGTTCCCACAGACCTATGTTCCCAGATTTATTTTGAAAAATTAGTCCCGATGTTCCCACAGCCCTATGTTCCCACAGACCTATGTTCCCAGATTTATTTTGAAAAATTAGTCCCGATGTTCCCACAGCCCTATGTTCCCACAGCCCTATGTTCCCAGATTTATTTTGAAAAATTAGTCCCGATGTTCCCACAGCCCTATGTTCCCACAGACCTATGTTCCCAGATTTATTTTGAAAAATTAGTCCCGATGTTCCCACAGCCCTATGTTCCCACAGACCTATGTTCCCAGATTTATTTTGAAAAATTAGTCCCGATGTTCCCACAGCCCTATGTTCCCACAGCCCTATGTTCCCACAGACCTATGTTCCCAGATTTATTTTGAAAAATTAGTCCCGATGTTCCCACAGCCCTATGTTCCCACAGACCTATGTTCCCACAGACCTATGTTCCCAGATTTATTTTGAAAAATGAGTCCCGATGTTCCCACAGCCCTATGTTCCCACATTTCTAGATTTTTTGAAAATTATGGTTAGGATTAGGGTTAGGGTTAGGGTTAGCGGTGTTGAGCTCAAGAGAGTTTAGGGTTAGTGTTCACCAGCTACGGAATGGTGAACCCTTAACTACCAGGCAGGAGTAGAAATGTGGGAACTGTAGGAACATAGGGCCTAATTTTGTAATGAATATTAGCAATGTGGGAACATAGGGCTGTGGGAATATAGGCGGGCTCCCAGTTAAACAGAAAATGCTGTTTACATGAAAGTGTTTTATTAAGAATATTGTTTTCATTAGCTTAATATAATATAATATTAAGATATTGGTGTTTATTTACGTAAATGTGTCCCATGACAGGCATCTAAATGTTTTATACACTGTCATCATCAGACGTGTGCTGTGTCTTTGTGAGGGAAGGTGGCTGCAGTTATTTCTCTCTCCTTTTGCTCTGAATAATATTATTGCACAATTAAGTGTAAATGTGGGACATGTTGGGGATTCTCTTTGACATTCCAGTATTTCTGTATCCCATGAACACAGGAGCTCTGTAGAAAGAACCTCCAACACTCACTCTTGATCTCCCTCTTTTACTTTCATTTAAAATTCCTATTCATTCTTTGCTTCTCTGTCCACCTTTCAGTGGGGGGGAAGCCAATTTTCTCTGGCGCCGATGTCCCTTTTTTATTTTTTCCCTCTGGATGGGTGTCTGATTTATTGGTCCTATGTTTATTTTTCTAACTAAATTTAGTTTTTCATTACTTATGTATTAACACTGAAGGAGGGACCTTTTGTCTTGTTCAGTGGTAAAAGACAGTCAGCGGCACAGCAGGAGGACTTGCTATGAAGTGTGTTTATAGTCGAGTGTGTGTGTGTGTGTGTGCGTGTGTGTGTGTATGTGTGTGTGCGCGTGCACTTGCGTGTGTGCATGTTAGAGTGCAATCCAAGCACAGATGTTCTCAAAGGCCCCAGTTTGTCGGCAGTAGTTCTCGCTTGCAGAAAAAGGGAAGTGTCTAATAAAAGGCGGGTGTATGAGACGGGGGGGTGAGTCATACACAAACACACGCACAGAGAGAGGAGAGCGAGAAAGAGGAGAGGGAGAGGAGAGGGAGAGAGAGTCGGCCTCCCTCGATCTCTCTGAGCTTGTGCGAGCGAGTGAGAGAGCGAGGCAGGAAGCAGGGAGGGAGGCCGTGCCAAGCTGGAGCTGAATTCCTGCCAAGAGTCTACTTGTTTGCTCGTCTGGCTGGAGCCAGAGGCTGACCTTATTAGCTCGGAGGGCAGCCGTCTTATTAAAACACATCTGGCGCTTAGGGAGCCCAAAGAGTCCTCATATTGTCTTCCTGCTCTCGCTCCTGACCTTGCGTTACCTAGCAGGAATGCTGACAAGGGCTTCACGCATCTGTTGAGAGTTTCACCAGGGTCTTTCTCCCCCCCCTTCTCCCCCTCCACCCCCCCTCGCTGTCTCTGCTGGCGCCTGCACGGTAGCTCTGCTGGACCTGTTTTTCTTCCGCCTACCCCCCCACCCCACACCCCCCACCCCTCTTTTTCTTTTTCCACACACCCACCCCCTCAACACCGACACCGCTTTTTTTCGGCGTTGCATCCTGGCACCCCCCACGGCGAGAATTTTTCCCAACCCCTACCGGGTCGCCGCGTCGATACAAATATTCCTGTGTGCGTTTGTTTTATGAGCGGCTGTAACTGGGTCCTGTTTATATAGCTCTTTAGCTGGTTATTTTAAAAGTGTGAATGGTGCCATGTCCCGGAGCTGCTCGCTCGCTGTTCTTTATTGTCTGTTCGGAGATGGGCACTTATAGAGTAGGCACGGTTTCTTACGAGAGAGCAGCTGTGGGTTGGAAAGCAGAGACTCAAGCTGTTACTGTACAGGAACCAGATCCCAGCAGCAGGCGTCACAAAGGACACACTCCCGGGTTCAGTTTGCGTGCTGCGTTCACTTTGCACACAACGTGAAGAAAGACTGTGAACGTGCTGGCCTCGGCTTTGTCAGCTGCTCATTGGGAGAGCTCCGCCTCAGTGATCCTCACAGCGAAGGTTTGGGTGGACCTCTGCTCACTGGCCTGGAAACAACACGATCATTACCAGACTTAACACCTGTAAGTACCTTTAAGCTGCTGCAGATGGAGGTGAAGTGGTCCACCCGACACAACGCCGCTACACTCACTGATTCCTCTCCCCCGGCACCTGCAGCAGTTTAACTCTCCTGTCCAGTATCAAATCCCTTTGACCCGTTCCATTGTGTCAAGTTTGTCTTCTTATCGATCTGGAGCTCGGATGCCGAAACTGTTCCAGCTCAGCGTCCTATGATTTGAGGTCAGATTCCAACTGCCCCCTGACCCCGGCCCCTTAAACACACACCCGACCTCCCAAGAGCCCACCAGGTCACGACCGGTATCACATCCTCAATCCCCGAGCCCCATGCTCCCTCACCCCCCTCTTTCCTCTGCCCTGTGAGATGGGAGAAGAAAAGAGTATGATGTGAAAACGAGTGAGAGAAGGTGAAAGTTGGTTTTCTTTTGTGCTGAGCAGCTGTGGTCAATCGCTTGAGATCCTTTAAAAAGAAGGATATGAGCTACACCCGTTTCCATAATCAGACGCTGCGTGTTTACAGTGACAGAATCACGGCCTGTATATTCTGAGCTGAACATCTGTTCGCTGATGGTTTCTGGACTCGCTCATCTCACTTGCAACATCCCTCTCTCCCTTTCTCTCTCTCTCTCTAAATCCTATGGCTCCACTGGACATCTTGTTTTCTTCTTCGTCCGTCTGGTGGGCTTGTGGATGATGCAGCGTACGTACGGTTTCGCTCAGCCTCCGCACCCGTCAGCTCTGCGCATGTCTTCATTTGTCTCCCGTCTCTCTCTCTCTCGTTCCCAGCGTCACATCCCAGGAAGTGATGTGTCATGTGCAAACCTGCTGATGTTCCCTCTGATGATTAAGAATCCGTCTTTTCGCTCCACCAGATGCCACTATGACTCACTTTTTCACTTGTGCATGTGTGATTTTGTCTGATCTCTGATGCGGAACAGAGCAGACACCGCTGGGGATCTGCATTTAGTTTACACACATACACACAGAAGCGCACACAAACATGCACACACACACACACGCATAGAAACAAGTGAACCTGACTCCTGACACCGAGAAGGGAGTCAATCAAGACAAGCAGATAGATAGAAAGAGCAGCACTGTGTCACTATCAACTTAAGCTGGTAACACGATAAGCACTCTTGACCACGTCTGGCCACCAACACTTTCAACTTGCTTTTTATCTCACACACACACACACACACACATGCTCAAGGCCTCTGGTAAAAGCTTTATTTCATTTGCTTCTTGCCTGTTAGTGAACTTTATTGGCTCCAAATCTTTTTACGCTCATCTTGGCTGCTCTGTTGGTTTAGTGGATGCGTGCAGCCTCACATACATGCACCGTGCACAGCCATGCAGTATAACCCACGAACACGAGAGAATAAGAGAGCGAGAGAGCTAGAGAGAGCTGACCGGACAGCCAGACCCGGCATCCTCTGGGGGAGATTCCTGACATTCCTCCACTTCCCTGCCCACTACAAAGAGAACCGTTCCCCAAGGCACATCACAGCTCTGCCTCGTTACACACACACATGAAGAAATCCCTTCGACTGTAGGCGTCCACAGCGCTCCGAGGGCACTGCCGAAACCTAACGATCCCGTTACTGACGCTGAAACAGCTTATCTAAACACGTTCAGTAACATGGATCAATGCTGTATTCACTGTGAGGTTCGGTGTGTTGGGGGTTGTAGTGTGTGTTTGTGTGTGTGTAATGGGGTGGATTGTAAAGTGGAGGTCTCTTCCTCCCTCCATTGATAGAATAAATAACAGAGCTTCCGTCCCTGCTCTCCGACTCTTCCTGTTGTCCTGGTAGAGGGAGGGAGAGACACGCAACTTCCATACCTGTCCCACTCCATTTCTTTACACTTATTTTCTTTATCTGCACCGGGACTTATGAGATCAAAAAAAGATATGATAAGTAAAACAAGACAACAATAATAATCCCCTCTTTTGTTTATTGATCATCTTTATTTTATTTTTAAGCTGTCATGTATTAAAGGTACATTATTTCAGGCCGTAGTGTTTGTGTAGCTGTTTGGCTTCACAGGACGTGTGTGTGTGTGTGTGTGTGTGTGTGTGTGTGTGTGTGTGTGGTGGCCAGGTCCTCAGCATGGGAACAGCTGTTTGGAGCAGCGCTGGCCACACACACATGGGTCTGATTAGCACTTGGTGACTCCCTCCCTCCCCCCTGCCCTCTCTGCTCACCTCCCTCCCCTCTTTTTCAGCGGGGGCCGCGGCATGCTGGCGGCACCAATAATTTTAATGCCTAGTCTCAGTCTGCCAGGAGCACAGGCATGTGTGTGTGTGCGCACACACACTCCCCCACACACACACAAACGCGCGCACACACATACACACATACACTGCCGCAGAGTCTTGCCAAGAGAGGGAGCACAAAGCTCTCATGCCTTGATCTGCCTCCCCCCCTCCTCTCTCTCTATGCTTTCCCCTGACCTTCTCCTCGCCCTCCCCCTCCTCCTCTTCCTCCCTCCTTCTCCACCACAGATGTTCTACCTTAACAAGTTCAGAGTTGACTTGTGGGGGTCTACATGCCCTGTACTGCTGTACACTAATCCCCTTGTAAATGTTATATATTGCGCTTGTTTCTTTTTTGCTCTCTCCCTCTTTCCCTCTTTCCCTCCATCTATCTATCTGTCTATTTGTCTATCGGTGTGTCTTTCTGTCTGTCTGTCTGTCTTATGGAGCAGATAAGAGAGGAATATGTGTACTAACTCACAGAGGGCAGATAGGTGTGAGAACAGGGGAGACAGATGGGGAAGAGGGATGGAGAGCTAAGACTGAACAAGTTTTTGAAATATGAGAGGAAGAGGTGGGATAAAGAAGGTGGACGATCAGAGGGAAGTGAAGAAAGAAATACAGTGTGAGGGACGAGGAGATCACATGCATGCAAGGGAGAACAAATGAGAAAGAGAGGGAGAGGGAAGAAAAGTGCCCACCATGACTCATCAATCTGGCTCCACTTACCCCGCAGACCCTGAGAGTGTGAGTGTGTGAGTGTGTGTGTGTGAGTGTGTGTGTGTGTGTGTGTGTGTGTGTGTGTGTAGGTCTGTTTGCATGCTCACATTATTAGGACTCATCTTCAAGTCATCATTATGTAAATCATGAAGAAATCCACCCTTTGTAAGGTGGAGACATGTTTTAAATGTAAGGTTGGGTTTAGGTTATGGTCGAGGGTAAAGGTTTAATGTTCGACAAGTAGTAGTTATGATGATGATGATTATTTTAAGTCTCTATAGCAAATTAATGTAAGTCAATGGCATGACTCTCTTTCTTACTCGGTGTGTGTGTGTGTAGATAGAGAAAGTACGTGTGTGTGCAATAGCAAGACCTAGAAATTCACCTTTAAGTAGGTGAACTGAGTGTCAGGCAGCTGCATTGTAAGTCAAACACTATTA
>NC_083638.1:20569089-20606589 GCF_963576545.1 Limanda limanda
CGGACACATTCTTTCACTATGGTTATTGCATTAACATTTGCACATGCCCCCTCACACACACACACATAGGAATGCATTTATTAGAGACATATAATTATACGCAGATAAGTTTGTAGTTTTCACCTTGATGTCAGGGCTCTTCAAGCTAAGCATAAAATTCCTCCATGCAAATGTGTAGCTAGTTGCTGTAAGAGTGAATGGACAATGATGAGCAGAGAAAGAGACATGTAGAGGAAAGGAGACATGTTTTCTGCCTGAAGTTTAAACACAGTACATTTGACCTTTATGTGTCACAATGATAATTTCAGATAAAGTGCCGACAGCGGCATTTCAGCTTGAACATTTGCAGAGATTCAAAACTTACCTTGCATCAACAGATACACGACAACAGGGATTTGTTTCCCCCCAACATCACGATATATAATAACAAATGAAGTATGAATAAACAATAATCAATAAAAAGCCTCCATATGTAACTAAATATTCTCTGAAATTGGTTTTCTCTGCCCCTTTTGATGTGTGCAGTGTCCCAGGGTAAAGACTACACATGGACAAAATAATGGAATGTATTACAAAATAATTATAGCAAAAAGAAATTGAATTGAAAATGGGGAATAACACGCTCACACGCTCCTAAATGTCTGCCTCGGGTCCTGATTGAAGCTCGCTCTTCCTCTCTTCAGTAACTCTGGATCTCACGTCGGGTACACATCAGTTTCATCTGCTACCAAATGCTTTCCCCATTATTGAATTAGGATAACCTGGACCTTCCCTCCCGCTCTCCTTGTTCTCCAGGTTCTTATATTATTGCATTATCTCCGCCTCCATAACCCTCCCTCCCTGCTCTATGTGGCCCAGTAATGAGACAGTGACATATTACCCTAAACCCTACTCTCCCTATATCTCTACCCCCATCTCCACCACTCTCAGACAGAGGCCTTAATGCAGTGTGTGGATGTGCAAGTTATGTAGGAAGTGTGTAAGCTTGTATAAACTCAGTTGACGGCTGTGTTGTGGTTTGGTGCAGATTTTTTCTCTAATCTCGCATCAGACATTCAATGCTAATGTTAAGAAGAGCTCACAGGTACATTAAGACCCGAGATCTGATGCTATCACAGCATTTGGAGATTATAATGATGTTATCAACTCAGTGCCATAATCATCCTTGGTTAAATTGACAAAGTTTTCATTAGAATCTGTGAGAGACGCCTTATGTATATAATGTGCATTAGGTGGAAAACTTGGTTCAAATTATTGGTTCAACCTCTGCAGACATTGGCCGTAGATATGGATCCTATATAACATGTATTTTTGAACCCAGGCTTTAACTGCTTCATGTTAGTGCAGCCTGCGATTGTAACAGAGAATTAAAAACCTTCATTTTGCATTAAATAGTGAAATATCATCACTATTCAAACCCTTGATTTAACTACAGATATCACACTATAAAAATATTTCATTCCAAATATTAGTCTATCATTGTTAATGTTACCAAAATAAAAGAATAAACGTGGAGCAGTATCATACCAATATATGTTTTTACTATTGCTTAAATGCTATTGATTCATTCATGTGGAGCAACATAGTTTTAGTTACTTTTGGTTAGTTTAATATACAACAATGCGCATTATTTTATACAATCATCGTACATTTTATATGCAACATGTAGATATATGATATGTAGTGAAATAGAAGCGTAAAGTAAAGCAACTACGGTCGTTCATTAATCGCAGGGCAGGCGGGTTTGATCCCAGGTCGTCCTGTTCACGTGTCCTTGTTCTTTAACATCTTAAACACTCACTTTCTAACAAAGATAGAAGTACAAGTATGCACGAAAGAATACCAACACACACACAACAACACACACGTTTCCCCTGTGGTTGTTTATCCTACTTTTCTACACATTTTTCATATCATATCAGTTTTCCCGTAGCAGCCATAATTGTGTTGTGTTGATGTGCTCCGTGTGTGTATGCCCATATGGGTGTGGCAGTGTGTTTTTATGTGTGAGCATGTATTGGACTGTGTATTTGAGGAAAGCTTCAGTAATCCCATTGACAGAGATGCAGCTCTGGCTCAGCTCAGCAGCAGCTGGGTAGTTTGGAGCCGAGGGGTCCGTTTCTCTTTAGCAGCCTGGGGGGGTCGGGGTGGTCTTCTTCCCGATGCCTCCATGCTTGTTGACCTGTGTCACTGTCATAACAGGCTTTTATGTATTTCTCCTCCCTCTGTTGTTTCTCATTTCCCTCATTTCTGTAGTGTGTTTTAAAGGCTTTAATGTCAGTTAGTTACCTAATTTGTTTTTTTCCATGTGTTTAATATGTGGTTAGCTACACACACACACACACACACGCTCTACCCTCCCTACCCCTGTTTCTGGTCTCCCAGTGATCTGCTCCGCCTCTGGCTCAGTGCTGTCTCTGTGTCTCAGAGCACACATTCATTATCTAATCTTCCTCTATCTTTAATTTACAGCCTTGGCTGCTGCTGCCATATGCTCCTTTTGTCTCTGCCTACTAACACGCTCTCTTACACACACTCACAGACACACACACACACTCACACACACACACACACACACACACACACACACACACACACACACACACACACACACGCACACACACACACACTGCTAAAAAAACAAAACGGTTACAAACATGCCAAAGAAAGTGTGCACACACCCACCTTTAGCACCACTCTTCTCAAACCTGCCCACAAGCTTCTGTTGACACAGACAGAGGTGTGTGTGTGTTTGATTATGTCTAGGTGTGTGTGGATGTGTGTGTGCGTTCAGACAGGATTGCTCTGAGGACACAGTCTGACCAATTTGAGGTGAGACACCTTAACACCAGCTGCTATTCTTCACTTTTCTTTTCTTTTCAATTTTTTCATCTTTTTCCATTCCACCTTTTACTCCATCTGCTTCTTTTCTGTACCTGTGCGTTTCATTGCCTGCCCCGTGAAAAGTCTCGTACTGGTTGGTTCGGATGTCACTCTTCATACATCCTCTCTTCTCAGTGTTGTGATCTCCAACAGCCAAATTCTCACATTGTGTTTGCCTCAGATCTGTGCACAGGGTGAGGGAGCAGCGCTTTGCAGACTGTGTGCTCATCCAGGGGCAGCTAATGTAGTGTCACTGTGAAATATAAATGGGCCGAGAGCAGCCGTGCCGCAGATGAGCACTCCTGGGCCTTTTTTTTTTTTTTTTTAACAATCTACTGCCGCTGTATGAAGAGCCCCTTTCCCTTTTCATTTTCATGGCTCTGCAGTCCTGCTATTGAATTTAAGTGCAGCGATGCAACCATCTCCTCTGGTGCATTTGGGGAATATAATGAGCTACAGCAACTGGGGATTTAAGTACAGTGGAGAGGCGGGGGCAGAGGATGAGAGTGGGTAACACAAATGGAGAGAGAGTGTTTCTCTTCTTTGCCCGGGACGAGAGTGAATTGCTCCGTTGTTCTCTGATCACTTGGTCCCATGCAGCCTCTGCCGTCTTTCACAAGCTACTTCCCTTGCTTTCCTGGCCTGTGTGTTTTGAAATGACGTATTTACACAGTGAGACGCTGTCAGCAAGGGTGTGTGTGTGTGTCTGTGTGTGTCTGTGAGAGAGAGAGAGAGACACACACAGTTTGTGGTTAGCAGGGCTTTCTCTCTGGCTCCAGAGGCCCTGGCCAAGTCAGCGGTGAGGTTTGGCTCTCTTCTCTCAACACTGCACATACAGTCTTGCACATGCGGAGACACACACACGCACAGTCTCTCTTTCTTTGTCACATCTACGTCTCTCTCTTGCACTGACCCATCCTCATAAGTGCCCTTTATATTTTGTGTGCAGCACGTCCTCTCTCTTTGCCTTCCTGCCCCCCTGGAAGTATGGAGAGTATAGTGAGATTTGCCTGCAACATTACACCTCTCTCTCTCTCCCTTTCCCATTGCCGCTCTTTGTCACTCTCCAACACACACACACACACACACACACACACACAGAAGGAGAAGAATGAGAGTTCCATCCAGTGCTTAACGAGACAAAGAGCCATTGATTTAGCAGGGAGTACAAGGAGTTAGGAGTGATCGATCTTGTTAAGCCCGTGGACACACTCTCACAAGGATTGGAACGAGAAGAAATGTGAGATGGATGCAGGGAAGACGGAGAGAAGGAGCTGGAGAGCAGGTAGAAAGGTGTGATCAAAAGATATGGTCCCTTAACGTGGTCACGGGGGGCTGTGCTGGGTAGATATTAATGTGGCCTTAAAATACATGACACACACACAGATCCAGATGGGATCACTACTAGGTGGGCTACAATTGAGGAGGAGGAGGAGCGGTGGGGAGTAAAAGCAGAGGGAGCAAGAGAGAGAGAGAGGGAGCGAGAGGGAGAGAGAGAGAGAGAGAGAGAGAGAGTGGGGGTAAGAGGAGTGGAGATGGAGGTAGGGGAGTGATGTATGAAATCTTGTAGAGATTGTGTGTTTGTGTGTGTGATTGTGCGGTGGGGCATTTAATGGTCAGGTCGAGCTCTGCCTCTTGGGGTCTGCATGCGAGTCAGCTGTGTGCGCATTATTGTGCGTTTGTGTGCAGACTCTTCTCCAACCACACAACCATCTTGAGGAAAATGCTCAAAGCCACTATTCTTGAATAGAGACTGACAAAGAGAGCTCAACACCGGGTGGTTAGGAGATCCTATATAGATCAGAGATAGTTTTAAGACACTCCACACTGTGTTTTAGCTAAATATGTTCCTGCCATCTGTCTAAAATATGTAAGTGCCTCAGTGTATCTTCAGTGAGCGTCAAGTCTGAAAACCGCACTGAATTTAAATATCACAACAGACTGGTGGGGGTGTGTTGCTTCATGTTCCAGCTGAGACATGAACTACGGTTCAGAAAGAAAGAGTCTGAAGAACAGATCTGGGATTTTAACTTTGACGTGGATTGCATTGTGGCAAAAGTTGATCAAGATTTACTTTTGCCCAATTTGTTCTAGGTCTGTCACTGTTTTTGATATCTTCCGACTGTTCCTACAATATGTTAAGAGACGTGGGTTGATGGTTTGAATTTTCATAGCTGGATAAAAGAGTGTGGATGAGAAATTCTCTGTGAACCATTATTTCAACATCCTAAGATGTCAAGACGTCCCTTAGCAAAGCGAGTGTGGCTCTAAAGCAGCGGTTCCCGACCGAGGGCCCCAAGATAAATCTGGGGGGGTTCTGTGAGATGATTAATGTGGTAGGAAAGAAAAGTTCTACTGCACGTTGCATAATTCTTTTTAAACTTTTGCATAAGCTTGGCTTTTTTAAGGTTTAAAGGAATCACTTGAGAAATTTAGAGGGTAAATCATTCTTTAGTTAAACTGCGAACGACTCTGAGACATAAAATGTTGCATGTGGCCCCAACTAGGCACTGCTCTTTGTCACACGACATAAAGATTTAAACTCCTGCACGAGAGGACTTTCTTTCTTTCTTTTCCGTCCCTTTCGGTGTCTTTTCCCTGCTTCTCTCTCTCAGTCCCCCTCTCTGTTGTCATTCCCAGTGCCGCTTGTCATCCTCTGACAGCAGTAGTGCAAGTCACTAGCAGGCCAAGCCTTTAAAGGAAGCCGCTTTTTTATGAGCAGACATAAAAACACATGAAGCCGGCGCCTTTTAAAAAGACATCATACCTCCCAAGACAGCCTGGAGAGAAACAGAGAGGAAGGAGGGGTAAGGATGGTGTAAGAGGGGGGGCGTGGCTGAGGGAGTCAAATAGGGAGTCTCTTTTCTCTCTTATTTTTATATGTCTACCTTGCTCTTAGTGATAACAACACGGATATGTGACATTCTTAATCATGACTTTAATTTCATAGATCCACACACATGTTCACACACAACAGAACACTTCCATTCACAACTAACAGTTGTCTGTTTCTGTAATGGGAAACTGGAGATGATGAGTGAAAGTTTAAATCTGTGGATAGGTAATGCTGTGTCGTCTAGTTTTTCGGAGTCGTCTCCACTGGCTCTTTTGCTCCGCTGCTAAGCATCTAAAGACGGAGACAGAAAAGCACACGAGGACATATGGTATGAGGCCGGATGATTGCAGCAGTGTTAGTGAAATGTGTTATCTTCTTATTGTGGCTTGGCACTGCTCTGCAGAAGCGGTTTGGAATTGGTGATTATCTGTAGCATGATGTTCCTTCGTGGAGCAGAAGCTGGCAGGCGGTGAGGCCTATGGAGACAGAGTTCTGCCCAGGCCAGGGCCCTCCGCCTGGCCTGGGGTTTGGAAGCCAGCCCCTTCTCACCATGGAGAACTTCCATAGTCGCTGGTGCAATCTGGCATTCCAACCGATGTCTGCTTGTGTCTTTAGATGGAGGAAGATTAAAGCATGGATTGTTCTATATGGCTGATGAGTCTACCCGTGATGAGATTGAGGAAAACATGAATGTTCTGATCAACCACTGAGTTGCAACTGGATACCGCATTTTGTCATTTGGTTTCTAAAATGAAAAGGTGTGAATGACCCCCTAACCCCAAATGCAACTTGACCTCCAGCAGTTTGGTTGGAGATTATGCTAGCTGTGGCTAATGTAGCATTGAAACCACTGACTTCAAGCAGAGTGGGTTTTTTAGACCTCGGATTTTTTTCATTTGAATTTTTGTCGTCCTCAAACCCACGGACGCAAGTCACATGACTTTAACTTCCACCAAGGAGGTTATGATTTTGTTTGCATTTTTTTGTTTGTTAGCAGGATTATACAAAAGCCACTTACGATTTCCATTTAATTCTGCGGAGAGGTTGGACAGGACAGGAATTTTTAGGGGACTGATATTTACGAGTGTGTGCAGCTTGGTGGAGATCAAAAACAAAATCCAGATCCTGTCATTTAAATGTGGTGTCATTAGCGGACTGTTGGGACTTTTCTGTTTGTTAGATATCAGGATTATGAGAAAAGTACTGGATGGTTTTCAACAAAACTTGGTGGAAGGATGTTGTGTGGGTCAGGGAAGAATCCATTCAATTTAGGGCAGATTCAGGATTTTCTTTCACTTTCTGTAACGTTGTGTTTTTCAATATTTTCAATTTCTGAATCTTAATGAGAAGAATTAGCCAATTTTAGGGAACTGATTTCATTAAGCGCGTCACAGTTGAAGCCTAGTGCCATTCTAGTTTCACAAACGATATTTTATCACCCAGGACCTCTCAACAGATTTAGAGTGAAATTGGCATAGATCCATTAGAAAGGCAGTTTTATGAAAGTCTGTACTTTCTGAAACAAAAGGTACTTTCTGATGAACAAACAACTGAATCACCATTCCTTGTTTCATTTTTATTTTTTAATATAATAATAATATGATTTGGTTTGCCTTTTGGTGATTACATTAACCAGTATTGTTTAGAAGGGCATTGTTTTATATATTCAGTATAGATGCTCAAATCACTGCGGTCTCTCTGCTGCAGCGCTGTCTATTTGTGTATTTATAACTAGGTCTATTGGATGTAAAGTTTTAATAGGCCAGGGATTTTTATTCTGTTCCAAACCATATTAAATAATTGACTGCTTGGTTGGCTGATTGGTTACAATGGTTCAAACTCTCAAAATGAAAAGCATAATCGTTTCAACAGGAGCCAGGAAGCTCCTTTTGAGCTGGCACCCACTTGTCCTTAAATGTTCCACAGAAGAGTGCAGCACTGAGGAGAAGGCCTTGTCCACTCAATACTTGTACACTCGTTGGCACTGTAAAAAATAGCATATTGATATGGAAATAGCCTGATTAAAAGAAAGAATGCAGCAGTAGACTCAGCCTGTCAATCGTCTATTTATACTAATGCACAAATATGGTGTTTCTCTTTAAATAGGCTCCAGACCAATAGAACTGCTACACAATTACAAAAGATTTTACTGTGATCATTATAGGAATGCATTTTATGTGGAAACTGTAATCATGTCATGTCAGTGGCTGTATCTTGGTTGTTATCTGTGCAATTGGAGCCTTGACACGGTGATGAGTGTTTAAGCATTAAACATGCATGGATGCATAGCATGTGCTCAAACACACCTAAATCTCTCACAGCTGTTGACACACACACACACACACACACACACACACACACACACACACACACACACACACACACACACACACACACACGCACACACACATTGTGATAAATCCATCATGGCCTCTATGTCCCGTTCTGCCAGCTGCTCACCGCACAGCTAGCACGTCTGTCTTGTTGCTAGGATACCCACACAATCGGGGAGGTGCCACTAAGTGTACGCACATCATTCACACAAACACACACAGACACACACATACACCCACACGCACACATACGCACGCACACACACATATACCCATGCTGAACCTTATGTGGCCCTGTCAACATCAAGAGAGGAAGCTGTCCACTGATGTTATACGTACAGTGTCACAGTTGTTTTGGTCCCACGTGGGGAACATGCTTCACTTGTTACCAGAGCTTCATAACAGAACCCGAATGAGTTCATTTAAATTTAAAGGGATTTGAATGTTTGTCGGTGCTTGGCCTCTTCCTCTTGCCTGCTGTTAACTGCCTGAACAAGAGGGGGCAGGATGGAGGACACGTGGCTACTGCACACCTACCATTAGAGGGTGCTATCTGTCTATTTACCTCATCGCTGTAATCATCACTTCTTCCTCATCAGTGCGGAAACCTCGACAGCAGCTCCCTCCTCTCCCTCCTTACCTCTCTGCTTGGCCCTCCCTCTCTTGTATTTTTATCTCTCTAACCCTCCCTTTCGTTGCTTTCTCTTCCCTCCCTTTTTCCCTCTTTACCTGCCGCTCACCTCTCACCGCTTCTTTTTCTCACTTCTCCACCTGCCCCCTTTTTTAGTCCTTTACACCGTTGCCAATTCTTGCCCTCTCACCTGTTTCACTTCCTCCCCTTCCTCTCCTCTCCAACTGTTCCCCTCCCGTCTCACCTTCCCACAGCAACAGTGGATCAGAATTCCCCCTTTTACAGAGCCTCCCCTCTCTGCCTCCCTTCATCTCCTCCGCCCTCCCTCCCTCCTCTCGCTCCATGCATTCATTACTCTTGCCCCCTCAGGGCTTTGTTCTGCCTTAATCAGGAGCTTAAGTGTTGCATTCTCACCAGACAATGCTTGCCATTCAGTCTGAGCCTGTGTAAATAGGTGTGCCCTGTTAGTGTGCCAGTGGGCATGCCATTCCTAACCTCGCTGCTGTGGTGGTGATCAGCCATAGCCCCCAGCCACAGGAGGCACACACAGACACACAAACTCACTGCAGCAGGGGGTGGGAGAGCAGAAACTTGGTGAAGACTGCCTTTGAAGCGCTGCCATGCAAAGGCAGCACAAGGCCATGGATGGCCAAAGCAACACACACACACACACACACACACACACAAACACACACAACAAAGGCACATGGGCACACTTTTCTTTAAATGGAGTGCTGGGCGAAGGATTCTTTTCATATTCAGCCATTTGCCTCCTGTCCATGCTTGGCCATTTCCTTTTTAGTTCCTGTGCTTCTCAATTGCGGTCTTGACTTCTTTTTTTGTATTTCTTTGTTGGAAACAGCCTTGTGTTGTGTTTAGTTTTAAAACAGCAGAGAGACCAGAGGGCTGTGTGTCGAGGCTGCAGGAGACCACCAGTCCGTTGCTCGGCCACCTGGCATGCTCTTTCTAGGAGGCACTGTAGGCCTCTACCCAGCTGGATGGTGCTTGCTGGTGTCAGGCTGGTGTGGCACATCCAGTCAGCCAGCATCCTCTGAACATCCGACCATCTGTCTGCATCCATGATGGCGCTCTACCTGCAGATATAGGAGAGGAATGGGGACAAACTGCCTGTTGGAACGAGGGATACACTTTATGTGCAAACCCAAGTTCAGGAGTGCACATTCACCTAGCTTTTGAACGTATATTCAAATCAAGCTCCGTCTTACAAAGAGAGGGAGAGGCAGACAAAGAGAGAAGATGAAAGAGAGAAGGGGTGGACAGACAGCAGGTGACACAGAAAGAAAAAAATAACGAGACCACACTCGCCCATGCTATCTATCCTCCTCAGATGGCCATTTGGGCTTGTTAATCTATCGCCTGGTAACAGAGACAGCCTATCAACAACAGCCACGCCCCTCCGCACATGCTCATAGAGAAGGGCTCATTTGGATCTTTGAAGGGAAAAAACCCACACCACACCAAAAATACAGACGCACGCACGCACGCACACACACACACACACACACACACACACACAAAGAAACACACATACAAAACTCCCCACAAATCCTGGCCTGTCATTGCTCTCCATTGTTTGGCTGCGGTTGCTTTCTCCTGGTGTGACTGCCAGCAGATGGCTAGCACTGAGCTGTCATTTTCGGCCTGGGGCCCACACACAGGCACACACACACACTCACACACACACACACACACACACACACACACACACAAAGAGACACTCTCATACAAAGAATATCTTCTTGCACACACAGCATATGCACATTGCCCACTGGTGACGCTAGTATTGGCTTTGCAAAAGTCATTTAGCTTTACTCATACTTCAGTTTTTACAGTGCGTACAGTATACCGCTCTATTATCGCTCTATTATCCTCTTCCTGTTTCACTCAGACACACACACACTCACATCTCACACACACACACACACACACACACACTCAGGCTCCTGATAGACTGTGGAGCCGCTCAGCTACAGGTGCCCCTCATGACCCCTCTCCCTGTAATGACTGTGTAATCTCATAAAAGGGCCGCCTTACTGCATTAGCATGTGTAAAGGCCATTGTTTTGTGTGCATGTGTGTGTGCTGGTGCATAAGTAACCGTTCTGAATCCTCCTTCTGCTGCCATCTTTTACGTGTGTGTGTGTGTGTGTCTGTGTGTGTGTGTGTGTGTGTGTGTGTGTGTGTGTGTGTGTGTGTGTGTCTGTGTCACAGAAGTTCAATGAGTGTAGAAGCAGGTGTCAGATCTAATGGAGTGTGTTGGCACAGTGTAAAAGCAGCTGTTGCAGCCTGAGGGTCATCCGGGGTCGACCTGAGGTGAAAGGTCAGGGCTGAGGTGAGGAGTCGGCTGTAGTGACATGACATTCCTCCACTCACTAATCATAGCTCTGATGAATGGCTGCAAAGTGGCAGCTGGTAGACAGGAGGCGGTGTGTGTGTGTGTGTGTGTGTGTGTGTGGCGGTGTCAGAGGATACATGGAGGAGGATGGAGAGAGGGGCGGGGAGGACGAGAGTGGGATGGTAAGAGGAGGAGGACAAGGTCTATACATTGCAACTAGTCTCTCTCTCACACACAGACACACACACACACACACACACACAGACACACACACACACACACACACACACACACACACACACATGTTTTTACAGCTATCTTAGTGAGGACACTCATTGGCATAATACATTCCCTAGCCCCTTACCCTAACCCCCCAAACTAAATGCTTAACCCTTAACCTTACCTAAACCTTATTCTGACCGTAACCCTAAAACCAAGTCCTAACCCCAAAACAGTCCATTAAAGGGGGGTGACAAAGTGAGGACTGGCCAAAATGTCCTCACTTTCGCAAAATGTCCTCACTCCGTTGTTTGTCGACTCAAACTGGTCCTCACCAAGATAGCTGTACAAGTACACACACACACACACGTACACACAAGTACACACACACACACGTACACACAAGCAGGCAGAAAAGTATTGACTGCACGGGACTGTGATCCTGAAGGAGCTGTACATCACAGGAGACGAGCACAACAACACATCCTTTTGTCAATGTCTGAAACTCCTCACATGCATAACCTCTACACACACCCAAAGGGGAACATGCACGCAACGTCATCCTCTCTGTGTCACACACACACACATACACACACACACACACACACACACACACACACACACACACACACACACACACACACACACACACACACACACACCATGTGTTGTGTCTGCAGAAAGCAGGGACTAATGACAGGCTTTGTGTTGTGTGTGCTCACTCAGCTGCCCCCTGGACACACTTTACCCACCCAGCAGAAAACAGCCCTTTGTGTTTCTCTCTCTATCTCTCTATCCCTCTATCTCTGTATCTCTCTATCTTGTTCTCGCTGTCTCCCCACTTTCTTCTCCCTCTGGAGAATAGAGTTGTTTTGCTGTGCTCTGCTGTATATATTACCTACTGTATATATTTTTTCCTGGGCCCTGACCACAGATATACGAGTGCAGCAGTGTTTGTTTGGCTGACACCATCCTTTCTCATTTACCATTAAACGGAGCAATAAAGTCTGTCCATACATAAAAAAAAAGGCATAATGGCTAATATTGGAGGTTTTGGTATTTACACTGCACCTTCGATGTGATGTGCTAAATCATGTCAATAAAACTGAATCCCAGTGAGTTTTACAACAACTGTAAACTTTGGCTGGCAAAACACTCAGTAAAATAATATTAACAATACTGACAATGTTATGTTTTATGTTTATTTCTCTGTTTCAGGATTGTACCTTTAAATATCTAATATTTCATTGATCATTTTCCGTGTTCATCTAGAAGACACATCTCATGTCTTGTTTTGAGTTTGAAAGGTCACGTGTGCACCTGTCTACTTTAGATTCTACTTTTTCACTACTTCCTATCTATCCCTCTATCACTAGTGATAGAGATTCCAGCAAATAGCCCAATCACGGCATGGATAGGAGATTTAATGTCACTACCACATGTTCACCCACCCTGTGCCACTGTCTTTGTTCTTCCCTTCCTTTTGATTTGTTAAACCATAATGAGCAGCCTCTCTGTCTCCTCCAGTCTTGTTTATCTCCACTCATCCTTCCTCCTTCCATCGTTCCATCTCTCCTCTGCCTTACTTCTAAATGCCATCCAAAAGAGACGACTGCAGCAGAGATTTCTCTTCCTAATGTCACTGTGCTGCCCAGAGGAGGATTTTTACATCAACCCATGTGTCTACATAGTAAACTTCCTTGCTAAACACATGCTTGTTAGTCATAAGCACCTGTAAACACAGCACTCAAACAGTCACACTGTGGATTTCCATGACTTACTTAATGATCTCTACATGCCTAATATAGAAATATTTTATGGTTAGGGGGTTTGGCTTCTATCCTCTTTTACTCACACACAAGAATGGACTTGATATTGGACCTTCATTTGGACCTGTAAGACAATCACTGTGAGTGTGTGTATGTGTGTGCGTGTTTGATGAGTGTGTTGTTGTGGGCTTGTGTGAGACGCAGACGGTCAGACGGTCAGCTTGTTTTTCCTCTGACAACCCGGCCAAGCAGGAAGAAGTCAATCGATAGCACTTACCCTCTTCCTGTTTGAGTTCCCAACAGACCTGGGAGAAAGACGCAGCCCTGCAGTCACCATCTCTCTCTCTCTCTCTCTCTCTCTCTCTCTCTCTCTCTCTCTCTCTCTCTCTCTCTCTCTCTCTCTCTCTCTCTCTCTCTCTCTATATTTGTATTTGTGTGTGTTGATAAATGCGACTACCTGTCTGCACTCGCTCTCTTTTTGTGAAAAAGCATTGTGACTAAGTAAGATGGAGTGCATTTGTGTATTTGGAGTCACAGCCCAAGCACACACCATAGTGTCATGGAGGCACGGTTTTCTTCATTTATTTACATGCACTGAGCTACTTCTCCCTTTGGTTTGAGACAAGAGTCTGAATTCAAACAACTCTTCACTAAAATTCTCCAGCCCGCCTGAATGTTCTCTATGAAAAGGTTTTTGACCAAAATTTAGCATTGAATGTTCTTTATTGAGCAAGTGCACATCTTTTTCTAATTCAAACCACTCTGAAAGTCTGATAACATTGAATCTGTATTCTGAAGATGACCTTAAAAGGATAAGAGAAACAGAAGTAAAAGACTCTACTCATATTCATGCATATATTATATAGGCAGAGGAAGGTTTCGTAATAAACATGCAAGTCCCTGCTCCTGCACTTTGTTCGATGACATGCATTGAAGTGGGGGATGAAAAAGTATCCTAAAGGGACCAATAATGTATTGCATAGTTATCGAGGCACTTGTACCCATGCATCCGGTTCCAAGGGACAAACAGACTCGAGTGCCATAATGTTTACTGTGATACATCCTGGGGCGCTTCCCGTCCTTTGAGCTTTGTTCTCCAGCAGGATGCACATGTTTTAGAGCTGTAACATCACTGGCATTTGAAGGACAGGATGATTCCGAGCACTGAGGTTGGACCAGCATCAAATCTGGCTGATCCACTGACCACCTGTGTCCTGTGCAGCTGGGGGGGGGGGTTATGTGCGCATCATGCAGGTGTGTTTGAAATGATAATTCATGTTGCTGATTCAGACTGAAGCTTATTAGCAATTGTAATGTTTGCTGAGGTTTATCTTTGCACGAGCCACTGAGGCAGTGGAAGATCAAGGAATTTTGTAAATCGGTGAGGGCTACAGTTTACACAGAGGGGCCAATTATATATCCAACATTCATTCACAGTTCCTGAAGGTGCACATTTAAGGCCCTCCCCCCCCTGGCCCCAACCCTGGATCCAGCCAAGCACTGAAGTAAATTGTTGTTTGCTCCAAGGTCCAGGGTCATGCTTAGTCACTGCGGTTACATGTGTCCGATTGAAACTCGATTTCTGGCGTTGTCGGGTTTCAATCGAAGATCCATGTCATGTAACTCCACAAATCTAGATTTCTTGTGTCCGACTGAAGTCGGATAACCACCCCCAGATAAGTAGATCGGATTTGGCTGTATATCGGACAACGCGCGCATGTAACTCTGGAAGCTAGACAACAACTGGAGAAGACGTCTTTGCGCATGCTTGAGATCCTGCCCCCCCTCCCTCCTCCCTCCCTCCCTCGCCGTGACCCGGAAGTCGACACGTAGATTAAATGTCGCTGCCCGGTGCCGGCCGGCACTCACCATTACCATTCTAATCAAATGCGCCGTTCGCATTCGCAGTACTCCTAGAGTAAACATGCACAACATCATGTAGAGGGACGTAGCTTCACCTTGCTCTCCGTTCGTCATCTTTCTCGCATGCTGAGTTGAAGGCTGTTGTTGTTTATGGTTGCTAGTGGTGACGAGGTCAAGCGGAAATGGCTGTATCACCACTAGCTGTAATGAAAACAGCGCCACCTATCGTAGCGGGGTATGAAATGCTTTCGTACAAGAGTCGGATTTCTCAGTGCCATGTACCCTGAGATAGAGCAGTTAACCCCCCATGGATAGAGAAACCGGGCTTCAGCCGAAATCGGGTTTATGCCATCATGTAAACGTAGTGACTTACAGTGTTGTTTTATTTGCCTACGCATGATGGTCAACTGTGATGTGATTACAAGTGTTTTCATTTTGGTGGAAAGCAGCTTGAACGAAGTGAGACAAATTTAATTAGATTTTACATTTTGAATTTTGTGTGTTCAGTGTTCAAGTTACACACGGAATTTTCTCTCACAGTAAATATTAAAAGTCCATTACAAATTAAAGATGTCCGATAGCATAGCTGGTGCATGCCTGAGCATCTGAGTGTGTGTGTTTATATTCATCGTACGGCATCAGTTGTGTTATTATGTCTATACAGCTGCCCTCAGATCAGCCTCGGTGCAAGGCTTGTTTCTGTCCTCCTGCCCTTGAATGACCCAAGCCTGACCTGTGTGTGGGCCCTGGGCCTGCTTATGGCTACTGTATGTGTGTGTGTGGGTGTTTAATTGTGAATGTGTGGCCGGTGCAGGGTGGTGGGGTGTAATACGAGCCCCGGGCTTGGACAGGACTGCTACAGATTCCATCCAGGCAGAAAAAGCAAGACATGGGTGCCGCAGGGTGATCAGAGAGAGAGGGAGAGGGAAGGAGAGAGAGGAAGAGAGAGAGTAATGGACAAAGAGTATTGAGGCTCTTTTTAACTCTGTCTCCGTGGAAGAGAGATGTCAGTCTGTGTCAGTTCGCTCCACTTACCAGCCTGTAGCAGGAGAAACAGATCTCTCTCTCCTTCTCTCTCGCACTTTCTTGCCTTCTCTCCTTCTCCCTACCTCCCACACCATCTCCATCTACTTTCTTCTCTCATATTTTTTGGTGATAGCTTTTCTGCCTCAGTTGAGAAGCAGAAACCCCCCGCAGCTCAGGGGAAAACAGCAAGACTGAGTAAAAAAAACAAAACAAGCAGTGAACATGTCATTCCAGGCAATGCATAGTGCAGGTCTTCTCCTGACCACAGTACGGGTGAGTGATGACGGGCTGCTCTGAACGCTGTGGAGTGAGGCCCTGAAGGCAGCCTCTCCCTCAGTGTTGTGAGGAGGCCAGCACACAGCTCTTCAATCACAGCACGGATCAAATCTTCAAATCCCCTGGAAATGTCATCCACGTTTAAGGAAATGTCACTAGACACACACACAGAGGAACTTGTGCTCAAAACCATAGGCAAGAGGAGGCACTATGATATAGGGCATCACAACCTGTGGGTGCAATTGGCGTCATCTCCATAATTTCCCCCCGAATCTCAGGGGAGAATCAGTGTGTGCTTCTCTAGGTATTTATTCCCAACAATGTTGATCTTAAAATCAAAGTATTTTATATGAATAACGTTGCAACTCTCTAACGTGAAATGAGGTAACACGATAGGGAATTCACCCGTTCTGCCAACATAGTGAGGACCACTGGAGGAAACTGAGCAATATATACTGTATGTCTTTTAAAATTCCATACTCAGTTGAGCAGTAAGAGCAGGCCGTCCACTTAACAGAGGGTTGGCGGTTCGATCCCTGGTTCCCAAAGTCTGCATGCCGAAGTGTCCTTGGGCAAGGTAGTGGACTCCAAATTGCTCCCGACAGCTGTGGTGGCAGTGTGAGAATGGTGAGACAAAGTGCAGCATATAGTTGTGTTGTTTGAATGTGTGTGTGAATGTCTCTTGTGTTGTAAAGCGCTTTGAGTTATCTATAAGAAGAGCAGCTATATATCAGTCCGTTTAAGATAGAAGTATTTTGAGGATATAATTTTATTCAACAAAGACGTAATACATAAGGTGAAATGTCTAATTGCCTCATATGTTGATCCATAGTTGCTTCAGGTGATCTCATCTGCAGCCGCTGACATCATCCTGTGTTCCCATTGATCCCTCCTCACCTCGGCCGACTAACTTATTGACATCCTCAAGTGTATTTCCTGTCGAGTCTGTCAGCGGTGTTTATGGATGGCCCTGCCCCCTGTTGACACGTGCGCACACACACATGTGGGGCCACCTCCTCTGTTTATTGATGTATCCTCTTGCTTCTGACTCCGTCCTCCTCCTTAATGAATCTGGTAGGCGTGCGCAGATGTTGTGCAGGGCTCAAGTATCGACTGGCATGGCGGTGAGCGAGGAGAGAGCTCGGGCTAGGTCACGAGTATATATGTGTGTGTGAGGCAGAAAAGTGAGTAATAACTGGAGAATGTGTGCGTTTCTGGGTGACGTGTGTGTGTGTATCCCTCACTGTGTGTCACTAGGATACGAAACCCGAGCAGGGTGTGTGTATGTGTGTGTCAGCACTACTTTAAGATGCTGACAGGTGAGGTGTGGGTGGAGACAGGCAGATGACTAGAGAGGTTGTGACTGTCTTGATTGACAAGTCCCTCTCTCTAACACACTCGCACAGACACAGCAGCACTCACTCTCCTCCCTGTGCAGGCCTGCAGGCCCTTCCCACCCTCTACTTATCTACGGCTTCCCATCCTGATCTGTGCTGGGCTGCTGATGTCTTGTGATCCTTTGAGGGCACACAGTTCTCTGCACTGTCTTGTGATTTAGGCTGGCAGGCTCTCTCCATGTCCTGCGACATCATCCATTACCAACTTCCCCCCTCACTGATAAGAGATGATAATGCTGAACTTTGGAATTAACCTCAATTAGTACTTCCTCTGTAGATCTTTCTCATTTCACCTCCTGACTCTGTATTTTACATTTCCCATGTGCAAAGTCACAGTTCATGAATTAAATGAAGCAATAATAAAGCTGTATCCTCTCATATTTGTCATTCTATGAAATTAGAAAATAGCCCATCCGTCCCCTAAAATGCAATCAAACTGCACTGTATTCCACACACTCACAGATATCGGTTCCCTAAATATGTCAGCTTTTTCTATCTAGGTCCACAAAATATGCCCTGGGAAATAATAATAATGTTCCATTTCGCAATTTTAAAGAAAAATGAAAAAAAATCCTGGCTCTGCATTTTTTTCCAGATCCACACCTAAATTTAAAGAGGTCTTTCTTGGCCTGTGTCCCATTCCTCCATACATTTTCGTGAAAATCTTTATAGTAGTTTGTACGTAATCCTGCTGACAAGCAAACAAATCTATGGGTGAAAATATACCCTCTTTTACAGAGGTAATAAGTGCTATTGTTGCTAGGCTAGCTTGGTGATCAGGGAGAGTAGGAGTTTGTGCTTATACTTAAATACATCGTGAATGTTCCGTAAGCGTAACTGTTTGTACGTTATTGCAACCATGACAACGAAGGTCGGTTACACCTGTCGCTAGCTCGTTCTTCAGGTTTGAGGATTTCTTCATTTGAACACAAGTATGTATCATCTCAGGCACAGTATGAACTGAAAGACCCTCACCGCCTCCCCAAATCAGCCTAGAAGGCAGAAATTTAAATATGAATGAATATGCAACACATGACATGCAGCTGAACTAGAAAGAGAGCAGTGCAAACCTTCACATCAAACCAGATGACACAAGCAAAAAGAAAAGAAAGAAGCAAAATGGAGATGTTCACTCTGTTTCTCTGTGAACTGTAAAACCTCATCAGTTGCTGATGGCTGTGACTGTAAAATCAGTCTGTGCTTGTTTGTGCATTCACGTGCTCCTCAGTCGTTCTCATTTACTGAACTGTGAAGTCGTTGTTCTGACTTTAGTGTGTTTGTTTGCTTTGAAGAGATATACGGAATACGGAAAAATACGGAAAAAACATGGATGTTGTAAACAAAATGAGTTGTATTTAGGAGTTAAGAGCTTTAAACAACACCTTAACATCTCTTTCCAATATTTACAAAATAATGAAGATGCAGAGAAAAAAGGATCAGGCGTCACAGGCATATGCATAATTTTAAATATATTCACGTAAGAACGTCTTCATTAAAATGTGGTTTCAGGTGCTTGTGAGAGATAAACATACAGTTTGCAAGAGACGAAGTGTAACATTCGAAAGTCGACATTAGAGGCTACTGTGTAGAGCTGATTGTAAAATAACAGTAATTGTTTGAAAACTGATGAATCAAGATTTCTGAGTTGTTTTGACTTGAGGTGGAGTTCACTTGAATTTTCCCTATTGGGAACTAATTAGTCAGATTATCTTGTCACCACATAAACGCACAGTGAGATAGAGACACACAGTCAGTGCGGAGCAGTCTGGAGGATCCTGTACTTTGTTTTGATTCTTTTTGTTTGTAAAAAGGCCATGACATAGAAAGAAGTGGTGCTCATGATTCCATCAAAATGTCTGTCCCTTATATGGTTTGTATGAATTAACTTATTTGTTTCTGACAAAATACACAAGACACCCATTTGTTGTGACCACATCGTATTTTTAACGTTTTTTTTATGGTTACCTTTATACACTCATGGTGCAGGTGGGTGAAAGAGGGTCGTCTAGTTTAACACAAAGGAAAGTTCACAAGGGCTTCGGAAACAAGGTGTTAATGTAGATTTAACCGAAACCATGATCTTTCCCTAACCTTTAGCAAAGAGCTGCAGCTTTAATGTGACCACAGCGAGGCCTGTGGATGTGGAACCTCGGCCTCTGCTGTTACAGCTGGGCTCTCTGCACGCCCACCAACCACTCAGACCGCCAACTGGCAACTCTGCTGCCATTAATAAATCTAAGGCTTTATGTTCCGTAAAAAAAAAGCAAATTTGCTGCCATTATATAGAAATGCAAATTCTAGGAGGTGTTTAAATTCATTTTTATTGCTGTTTATTTAAGTTTCGTATTTCCCCCTTGATTCTTTGCAATCCACTTTGAGCTTCACAGAGTCTGACAAGTCAATTGACGCGTTGACCCCTGCTGTAGACTCTCATTCTCGTTAGCTGAAGAACAATCCAGTGTTTGCACCCACACCACTCTGTTGAGCAATAACATAGTTTAAGTAAATATACCTCTTCCCATTAAATGAGCTAAAATGAGTCATTTGAGAGCCATGATGGCAGCAACTGCTTCATGTGAACCAGCACATCTTGGCTTCAGGTTTGTTTCTTAAGACCAATACACCAACTGTTACTCTCTGCCACCTGTTTTGTTGGATGAGACAATCAACAATATCTCTGTAATTAAATGAAAGCTCATGATCGTGACCTGTCAGAGGACCCTTGACTCTCTTTTCCTCTCTCTCTATCTGTCCTTATAAGACCCCTCACAATGTGCACTTTACTCCAAAAGTTAGACAGGGAGGAGGCTGAAGAGAGTAAGAGACAGGGACAGTTGTGGTTGTGTATGTTCTCTGCAGTGGACGTAATCTCCAGGCTCAGACATGACTATTTACCTGCACACGTTTTGTTGACTTACACATGATATGTCCAGGATTCAGTCTGCGGAGGCACACCCAATGTGTCTGATGAGGAGAAAAAGATGTATGCTACACAAATACACACACACCAGACAGTCTTGTGCTCTTGTCTTACTGAGGACACTCTTAACACCTGCTTAGGAGGTGAGGTTTTCATCATCTGTTACTTAGCAGCATTACACAAACATTACTGAACTGACAACCATGAAACTTGGTGGGAGGATGCGGTATTTGTCAGGGAAGAACCCATTCAATTTTGGCGCTGATCAGGATCAGGGTGCAGGTATAGGAATTTCATAGTGTCTAATTGATCTAGATAAACAAGTGAAGCATATTTAGATGACTGTTATCTATGAATGTGTTGGGCCTTGGTGAAGGCATACGCTCTTCTGAGTGGCATATTGCATTCCTGATGTGGATGTTGTTGTTGTTATAATTATAATTATGATTATGATTATTGTTATTATTATTATTATTATTATTATTATTATTATTATTATTATTATTATTATTATTATACACATAATTACATCTATATCTCTTACCATTTTTCATTTTCACAACCAGTCACACAGAGCTTAATTATCATGGTCACACAACTGTTCCTGTTCTCTACCCTCTTTTCTTTCTTTGGCCCTATAAGGAAGACACGCCCCACAATGTGACTATTTAAACAGTTTGAGGTCCCTAACATAAATGAATAAAACCTGTACACCACACACACACACACACACACACACACACACACACACACACACACACACACCTAACCTAAACCTAATTTTGACCATACCTCTACATTTATCAGCCCTTTGAAATAGTGAGGACTGACCAATATGCTCTCACTTACTCAAAATGTACTCTCTGCGATCTATGCTGAAATGCTCCTGACAAAGAAAGATAACTGCAAGTAAACACACGCTCACACACACGCTCTCACACACACACACACACACACACACACACACACACACACACACACACACACACACACACACACACACACACACACACACACACACAGACATACTGGGAGTGTGGGAGAGGTGAATCGTTAGCTTTAACAAAGGCTGATTTCTTTGTAAAGTGAGGAGGTGGGTTTAAATGCTTTTTCATTGACTGTTGTTGTGGAGGCAGCTGTCTGGGCCTGAAGAGGGGGCAGGTGGGCAGGTCTGGGAACAGGCAGTTGAAACTAACTTCTAACTAAAGAAAGGGGGGAAAAAAGACTTGACAAGCAGGTTGATTTACATACAGGCCAACAGCCAAAAACGCTTGTTGGTTTTTGTGTCAGAGTTGCCTTTGTCCCGCTGAAGTCTCTAACTGCAGGAGGAAGCCTGGATGCACGTTGATGCTCAGAAACACTTACGTGCAGACAACACACACTCTCACACACATATGCACACGCACACTTCCACTAAAACTAACTACCTCCCCCTGGCTCTTCATGAGAAGTCATTAGAAATGTGCCTGTGTGTTTTATTTTTAGCAGTGTGTGTTTAGGCGTCTCATCGGTCTTCAGGGCCCTCCTGCTCTGTCGCTCTGTGTCTCTGTCTCCGGCTGAGAGCTATGTATATTTCATAAGCCCAGGGTGCCTTTTTGTCTTAGGATGCGCTGCACCTCCCCTGCCTGTCTCTCTGCTACTCGTCAATGGAGGGAGCCATCACAGCCTCTTTTAAACTCTCCCCCTCTCCTCTCCCCCTCTCCTCACTGACAGCCACCCTCTGCTTCTCCCTCTTCTTTTCATGGTCAACTTGTTTCTCTCCAGCTGCCTTATCCCTCTTTCCTCTTTTTTTTCGTTATTATTCTACTGTGGAAGGGGAGCAGAGTATAGAGCACATCCAAGCAGACTTTGGCTGTCAGGAAAAGTCTCCCTCTCCCTCTGTTCCTCTCCTTCTTTGATTCTGTCGGTGTGTCTGTCTTCTTTGCGGCTCTGACACTTCAGGGAAGGGACACTTCTTCACCCAGCGCTGCATCGCCTTTAGCTGTTGTCTTTTTATAGCAAAAATCTGAGCACTGTGACGGCAGCTAAAAATAGCCTCACCAATGACTGAGTTGGATCAGCAGTTAATTACTATATTTACAATATAAATGTATTTCTATTGTTTAGGTCTGATTAATGTTGAAATGGTGGAACATTTTATTATGTAACACTTAAGCAGAATCAGAATCTGTAAGTCAGGGGTTTGCTAATTGATCGAAGAGACTCTTATTGACGTCACTCATTAATTCAGTGGGGGATAATTAACTCTGTCTCTATTTTACAAATGGATACCCCAATTTAACAAAGATTAATCATGGATGTTAATCATGTGTTTATGTATCTTTCAGGCCAGTGCTCTGACCGAGGGTCCGGCTGGAACCAGTAAGGAGGTGGACGGGGGTCCGGGCCCCTCGCAGCCTGCAGGCGACCGCACTCCCTCTCGCCCGGTGACCTCGGAGCAGGAGAAACCCGACCACGCCGACCGCCCACATCCCAGTGAGTGCTGCTCTCCACAATGTTGGCTTGTTTGGCTCTTCACATATTTTTGTTGCTTTCTCTTTTTCTCTTTTCGTGGAATAATGCTGCTTGGTTCATTTAAAAGAATTTCTCTTTCGCTATTCTTCAACAACCAGCAGTGTTATCCGACATATTGATCGTGGCTTATATTGCATTTCTTCGTCTTGTCACTCTGTGCGACCAGATATTTGTTGGGAGGAGAGAGTGAGCCATACACAGGTATAGGTTATTGTAAGATTTTACCAATTTAAAAATTGAATTAAAATCTAAATAGTCGTGGGCAGTGGTAATATGGTAGTGTCCACAAGTACATTAATGTATGTTAAACACTGACAGGAATAGAATAGTAGAGAGTCAGGGGACGTCAGTTGAGTAGGCGGTCCTTAATATGTGGCCCAGGATGCATTTGGGTTCACACAGCGAAAATAATGCGGCCACCACCTCCGAATGTGGTCTGATTGATCAGATCTCAAATGGGTCGTCACTATTTTTCTACCTGTACTCACATCGAATCACCTGAGACAGATTCCAGGTCTGAGCAGGAGCCCCCTGGCCCTGCTGTGTGGCAATACAAGTAGTCGCACTCCTGGATTGAATGAGTTGAGGTGGCTCAAGAGAAGTGTGGCAAAATTCCTTTTTAGTTCTTCTTTCCTGGCCTGTTGTGTCATGTCTTCTAACACCTCCTCCTATTGTAACTCACCACACTCCTGCATCACCATTTTATTTCATCTATATATACCTACCTACACCACCCATCACCATCTCAGTCTCTTGGTGTTATAAACCGTGTGCAATAGATGAAAGGAGGTGACAAGGATTTTGTTTTTTCAAATGTGCAGAGGATTTGATCTTTTGCCCTCACTCTGATTTTGTTGTATTATAAAAAAATGTTTGAGATTAACTATCAGCAAAGCAAGAATACCTGCACAAGTCACACACAAATACTTTCAAACTTACCCAATATTCTCTTGCTAATATGAAGTTTCAGTACATTTTTTCTACCACTGCCGACATCATCTCAGATCAGTGAACTGTGGCTTCTGCAGTCATCTCACATCTCCTTCACATGGTGTCGGAGCTGGAGAGGTGAAGAGCCAGGTTGTTGGGATGCTGGGGCGAGATGGGATGGTAGTGACAAAGTGAGACTGAGAGATGAGGTAGAAGATGTCACGATGAGGCAGTCACGTGTGTGTGTCTGTGTGTGTGTGTGTGTCTGTGTGTGAGAGTTTGTGAGACAGAGTGAGCCCCGGGGGTGGCCATCACTACACTGGGTTTTGGAGCTCAGTGCGTTTATGTGGAAAGTGCTGCTGTCTGCTCTTATCAGTGTAGCTACGCTGCCTTTTCACTGGGCATCTCTACTCCCTCCCCCTTTGTCTTTTCCATCCCAAAATGTACACTTATAAACAAAGGAGTTTTGTCAAAACTTGTTTTTTCTTCACCCTTCTTGCGAATTCTTGCACTTCTTCTCTCTCTCTCTCTCTCTCTCTCTCTCTCTCTCTCTCTCTCTCTCTCTCTCTCTCTCCATCACTCCTGCTCACAGTTCTCCACCACACAGGCTTTTTTGTGTTTTTTCTCTGAGGCTATTTCTGTTTAGCCGTGAGGGCCCCCCTGTCGTTTACAGAAACTCATCTCCTGCTCTCTTTCCAACTGAACACCCCCCCCCCCCCCACACACACACACACACACACACAAACTTGCCCGACCACAACACACTCAAAGGCATTTGGTTAAACAGTCATGACAAAGGGGGCCACCGCACACACACACACACACCCGCAGACGTACTCGCGTACATGCAGAGGACTGGGCGTTCCTCCCGGTGGTCCGGTGTGGGTGGAGAACAGGGTTTTCATGAGTTCTTTAAGTGCTCTCCATCATGCGTTGTGCCGCGGCTCACACTGACATGACACGGCCTATTTCCCCCCCGCTCGGGCCGGGAGCGTGACACGAGACACGCTCGCGGTGTTCACACAGGGCGGAGGAGAGAGAGGTGCACAATCAGTCATGGTCTGAAGACTGTTGGGTTTAAAGCATCGAACGGGTCCCGACTCCACAGCTGGAGTGGAGGCTGATCGGGGGGACAGCTTCAGTCCTGCTGTCCACTGCAACCTCCTGTCTGCATGGGCTTTAAATGTGTGAATATTTAATGGTTAAATGGTCATCACTCTATTTGAAATGTTTTTCTTTTGATGCAGGGAGAGAGAGAGAGAGAGAGAGAGCGGGTTTCACGTTCACACTGCACCATAGGTTAGATGTGGGTATTTGTGAATGTGAGTATGTCACAGAGAGAGAATTTTTATGAAATCAGATGACGCAGCTTCACAAACGGAGAAAAGCAACAACCAGTTCCTATCTGAAGTGTCTAAACCCACTGCGGTCCATGGTGAGGCCTTATCAGACAGAAATCAGGGGTATGAAGAGAGAATGTGACGTTTGAGCTGAACCATGAACACCTTCGCTGAAAGCTTCACACACAGAAACCACACAGTCAATACATCATTATCAGGGGTGAAGGGCCAAGGAGGGAGGGAGTAGGGTTGCAAAATTCCAAAAATATACGGGAATTAACGGGAATAAATGGGAATATACCGGAATTAACGGGAATAAACTGGAAATGTTGTGGTAATTTATACTAACTGTACTTACCTTGTCATATACAAACATAAATATAAATATTTTGTTTTGTCATAGGCCGATTTGAGCCCTGAGGAAACTTTGGGCACTTGACTATATGCTTCTGCATCGTTGTGTCATTCTCAACATAGGTCTTTGCACAGTATTTGCGAATGTACACAGCCTTTCCTTCTACATTGGATGGGGTGAAATGCCTCCACACATGAGATAGTGCACGTGGCATTGTTCTGTAGAAAAATATGAGAAAAAAGTTTGTAAAAAAACACAAATGCAATGCCAGAGATATAAATAGTTCCAAACAATTTGATGTGATGGAGAAATGCACAGTGGACGGTTGAAATTCATCGTGAAGCGTGTGCTGCATTCCTTTTTTTTACAAAATTCCCCAAATTCCCGAGCTAAACTTCCCATGGAAACTTTCAGCCCCTTTGCAACCCTAGGAGGGACACACCGGAATAATATAAAGGGCAGAAGAGGAAATTCATGTGATGCTCTTTATCATCAATACTAAAACACATTCAGCTCCTTTCACTTCCCTTCCACTCAGTAATCAAAGTATTTCATCTTTGTTCAGAGCGAATCTATTTCGAGATACGTACGTTCAAATGCACACATATGTGTCTTGGCATGTTTTTCTTGTCTCAGAACTACACACGCTGCCGATGTGATTGTCATGAGAAAAGATTCTGAGTGTGTTTTGATTGCCGCTGCACAGCTGGACCTGGCAGGCCTGTGCCTCTGGCTGGCGGCCAGTTCAATACAATTACAATCACCCACCGTGGGAGCACGGAGCACCACTGAGGACAGAGTGGGGGTGCTGGTCGGGGCTCGGCGGGGGGGGTGATTCCCAATATCGGCCATCCGGCATTTTTCTTGGGAGGAGGATCGATGTCGGAGCCGTAGTTTTTCTTCTGCGGCTAACGTTTGGCATTAGGAGTCTCGCATGGAGAACACAGCAGCCGCAGGTTCGATCCCCATCAGCCATGTTAGCAGAGCACAGTATTACAGAGGAGCTGTCTGACTGGATGGAGGCTGATCATAGACGTCCGTCCCTGTACCTGCTGTCCGGAGAGGAGACCAGCAGGTGGAGGGATGAGAGGAGCAGTGGCAGAAATAATACAACTGAGGGATGACGGGAGCATGTGGAGAGAGGGAGGGAAGGTATGGTGAGAGGAGGACAAGGACACTGAGGCGAGGGGGGGGTTGGATGTGTTTGGACAGAGAGATTTGGAGGGTGACAGAGGAGGCATGGAGAGGAATGCCACTGCTTGCTCCCCTCCCTCCTCCACTGCTCCTGCTTTTATCTTCTTTTCTTTTCCCCCTCTGCAGGGATGGCAGGAGGGGGGGCTCACTTTACAGTGACAGGCTTTCCACTGCTCCCATGAAGCACGGCAGATGGAAGTGTGTGTGTGTGTGTGTGTGTGTGTGTGTGTGTGTGTGTGTGTGTGTGTGTGTGTGTGTGTGTGTGTGTGTGTGTGTGTGTGTGTGTGTGTGTGTGTGTGTGTGTGTGTGTGTGTGTGTGTGTGTGGAGGCCAGGGTATACAGAGTCCCTTGGCAGCACCATGTTTGGCGTGGTGCCACCTCCCGGCCCTCAGTGGGCGTTGAGGTGTGTTTGTTTGTGATTGATATGAATGGAGGCAGTCTCAAGAAGCAAATATTAATTGCCCAGCGTTCCCATTGTCTCTCCCATTACAGTGTTTTTGTTCAGGGGGCCGGACAAGCTGGACGGCCTGCATGCGTGGCTGTTCTTTCATCCATCTATTGGAGTAATTCAGTAATGTAATGATCACTGGCTCTTTGAGAAACAGAGCTCTGTTCTGCAGGGTGGCGCCAGTCCTGGCGAGCATGGGGGGGGGGGAATCAGTCAGGAGACAGTGGGTTTGGCACCGTGCCACAGTTATTAGCCACTCACAGGGTGGGCACGGGGGTTATGCCCCGACTCAATCCCTCGCTGTGTTTGCATTACTGGGTTTAATGTGTTTGTTTGTGTGCATGTGTGTGGTTGTGCGTCTCTTTCTTTCGCATTCGAGTCAGGATTCTCCTCGGGTCACACTGACCTTATTGTGCAGTCACTCCCGGTTGATTTGTACCCTTTCCAACACATTCCTGTCCCCGAAAGCCTGAGAAACAGACAGTTAGCCACAACTACCCCACCACCACCACCACCACCCCCGACTAGGGTTGCAAAGGGGCGGAAAGTTTCCGGTTAATTTCCGGAAACTTTCCATGGGAAGTTCAGCTCGGGAATTTTGGGAATTTTGAAAAAAAAACAAAACTACGCAAATTAAACAAAAATAAAAACATCATTCAAAACTCTATTTTAACGATGTATGGAATGCAGCACACCTCCACTTTGCATTCTTCCATCACGTGAAGAGATAATTCCCAGCATCCTGCACACTACAGTAGGGCTGTTGAGGCCTGCTGTAGTGTGCAGGATTAGTCAGGTAAGTTTCGATGATATTACTGGGGAAAATATATTAGCATGCTGATTGAGGATTGTTCATCTGTTCATCTAGCCTATTTCCATTCATTTATCCATCTATTGTAAAATATGTTTACAGACAATTCCAATTGTTTGGAACTATTTATATCTCTGGCATTGCATTAGTGTTTTTTTACAAACTTTTTTCTCATCTTATTCTACAGAACAATGCTACGTGCACTATCTCATGTGTGGAGACATTTCACCCCATCCAATGTAGAAGGAAAGGCTGTGTACATTTGCAAATACTGTGCAAAGACCTACGTTGAGAATGACACAACGATGCAGAAGCATATAGTCAAGTGGCCAAAGTTTCCTCAGTGCTCAAATCAGATTATGACAAAACAAAATGTTTATATTTATGTCTGTATATGACAAGGTAAATACAGTTAGTATAAATTACCCACAACATTTCCCGTTAATTCCCGTATATTCCCGTATATTCCCGTTAATTCCCATGGAAAGTTTCCAACTTTGAATATTTCGGAATTTTGCAACCCTACTCCCGACACACTCTCCCACTGTTTTTTCCCCCTCTCTCCATCACTCTCTCTCTCCCCCCTGATGGGTTTGATTTAGTGACTGTGGTTTTCCACCCGTGAGCCTGAGAGCCAGAGAGAGCAGATTTGGGGAGAGACCTACAGATCCACAGCCAGCCGAGCACGTCATTACTCGGCCGTAGCTCATCAGCGGATACATTAGCAGGCTGGAGAAGCTAATAGATGAGAGCTGTCGCCGTTCAGGAAGTAATAAACCTCTCTTAATTTCATCCTCATAATTATTTCCTCCTCGCGGATTGCTTGGACTGCCCTGAATGATGACCGCAAATCGCATCTGAGTTAGGGTGAATGTTCAGAATACATATATATGTGTGCATCTACTATATATGAAATTTAACTTTGTGCATTGTGGTACAAGCAGATTCTCCTTTAGGACCTGGGATAAACTATTTTTAGGTCTTGGTGAGGCCGCTGGTTATAGGAGGTCAAGGCTCAGCGAGGTCATATTACAGACATGTTTCAGCAGTAGCCCTCAAAGAGATGACCACTTAGTGAGAGACCTCCACACTCCTGACCTTTGACCTGACATTCACCAGGAAACAGGTGTTCAAGCAGGATTAAGCCTCACTGACCTGCACGCTTACAGCTGGCTGAAAGCTGTGTTGTGTTCTCCCTCTATTTCCAGCAGATAGACAAAATAACAACAATAATAAGATAATTCAAAAAAATAATACAACAATATGCTGCCTCTAAAGATCTAGAGAGTCGAGATCAATTCATAAGCTGGAACAAAAGGATGAATCAGTCCTGTTATCTAATAACTGAGTCCTATTGGATCCCCCTTTCCATCCTTTTGTTCCTCTGTGAGTTCTTATCATTATTTCTTCCTCTCCCCTCACATTTCCTTTCCTCTTCCTCCCTGTCTGAAACCCCATGACTTCAATCATCGCTTCAGCTGCCCGTCTCCACCTCCACCCTCTCTCCCTCCTTCCTTTGTTCCCTCCAATCCTTCGTTTTCTCTCTCTCTCTCTCTCTCTTGCCTTCCCTCCCTCTCTGACTGTCCTCCGCTCTCAGGCGACTTGGCTGAGGCTAAGTGCTTTTTGCTGTCTCTCTGCAGGTGGGACTGTAATAAAGCTTGTCAGTGGGAGGCATGGGTCACACCGTCGCGTGCTCTTTGACTCCCCTCTGTTAACTCCCTCCTCCATCGCTCTCCTGTACTGCCACCAACCCCCCCCCCCGTCCCTGCCAAAGCCTCTAGTGCCATTCTCTTCCAAGATCCTCTGCTTTTATTTTCCCCTCTCATTTGTCTGCCTTTTCTTCCCCCATTTCGTTTTGCTCTTACCCGAAACTGTGCTCCTTCACTTGTCTCACATCTCCCATCTCGCTCTCTAGCTCTCTCTCTCTCTCTCTCTCTCTCTCTCTCTCTCTCTCTCTCTCTCTCTCTCTCTCTCTCTCTCTCTCTCTCTCTCTCTCTCTCTCTCTCTCTCTTCCTCTCTGGTTTCCCTGCCAACGGCACTTTCAGGAACATGATGAAGAAGAGCAGCAACAGGAGACACCACTCTCAACATAACAGCCTCACACACACACACACACACACACACACACACACACACACACACACATGCATCGAGACACACACACACATGCATCGAGACACACACACACAATCCATGTAAACGACTCCAGGTGAGGTTGTATTGTTTGCCCAGCTGCTCCTGCTAACCAGCCTCTCCAGTTCTATAGTAAACCAGCAGGCTGCATGGAAATCAGCTTCCTCTACACAAAACCGTTCTCTGTTCTCTCCCTCCTTCTTTTATGATCACACACACATTACATATGCTTGTGTGTGTATGTGTGTCTTTATTACACATGAAGCCCATTTAATGATACGATCTTCTACAGTATTATCGTTTTTTTTAAATACTACGATTATTTTAGTATGCCTGTAGCTGTGTGTGTGTGTGTGTGTGTGTGTGTACTTGTTTTTGTTAGCTCTTTGGGACCTTTTATAGCATAAAGACTGGTTTTGTCAGGACCAGTAGTCCGCATGGGGACTGAAGCCTGGTCCTTGGTTAGGTTAAGATGAATTGGTCATGGTTAGTGATAAGGTTTCGGTTGGCTGTCCACAGTGAATCACAGATAATGCAAAGTCCTAATAAGGATAGTTGTGCGTGTTTATGTGTGTGGGCATTCTAATAGAAATGGCTGGTATCTTACTAGTTCTGGCCACAGGATGGCAATACTGAGGCCACTCGTCACAGGAATCCTTCTTTACTACTTTCTCGGCAAGCTGCTGTTCATTCGCATGCACCCCCACTCGTACATGCACGCACCCACACACAGCCCTCTTTAGAGAGAGTTAGCCCAGGCTTGTAAGGTGACAGAGTGCAGTGAATAATTTAGTCCTGGCCATGTTAATGGCTGACAGCGAACATGGCCTCTCCACTCTTCTGTTGGCCCATTACTAGTACATTCTGTTTCACTCTCACTCTTTCTCTGTCTTCAATTTCTCTTTCTTCCTCTCCATTATCCATCTATAGTGACAGCAACTAAATGTCACTTTTTTATAATTATGGGTTTTCATTATTGTTTTAGAGAATGGAAACGCAAAGATGCATTATAGTCAATATTTAAGAAAGATATATAATTATATGTAATTATTTTCCCTCTATTATCTTGTTGTCGAATGAACCTCTGAGAATGGGAATGACACTGATCGACCTTCATGTCTTCTCTGTCATTATTAAACTTTTTTAGTTTGAAAGTAATGTATATTGACTCATCCAGTTCAAAAGCTTCTTCTTAAGCTTTTAACAATCCCCACATGTGATCATGTGACTAAATAAAATAAACGATTTCGAGTTACCTTTTTGAAATGTATCTTAAAATGACTTTCCTCTTCTCGTATATTTCACTTCCTCTGTGGTCCCCCTCTTCTGTTTTTCAGCTCATCCTTTCACTCCCCACCCTTCTGTATTCTGGACATAAACTGTTGAACAGAGACACAGGAAATGTGCGTGTGAAAGTGCGTGTGTGTGTCTGTGTGAGTGTATGTGTGTCTCTGTCTGTCTGTCTCGGCCCAGTCAAGCACTAGTTATGTTGTGATTGTCCCACTGGGCTTGGCTTCTCATTGTGTGTGACCTGGGTGAAAAAGAATATGTCCCTCACACTAATGCAATCACATGCACTAAACAAATTATATCTCCCTCCCTCCACATCTCTCTCTTCATTTATTTCACTCTCAATTCGGCCGTGTGGATGTTTCATGTGGTCTACGTGGTTTCCAGCTTGTACAGCCTGTGTGTGTGTGCTTTGCGTAGACTCCATTTTTCTTCCCGATACAATCAGTTGGAGTGTGTTTGGGCCAGTCGGAGCCACGGAGGCTGGCGTAGAGCGAGCTGCAGCAGCACTGAGGTCTGGCCAGGATCACGCAGACTCCAGGGGAATTGGGAGTGACGTTTCCGTGGTGAGACCCCCCCCCCCGTAGCCGGGACTCCCCACCAGCCTCCCCGGCTCCAGCCTGGCTGATCGAGTCCAGCTGGGTGTGGAGAGGAGGTGCTCCATCTTTCTCTCTCCTCTTCTTCTCCTGAGCATCCCTCCTGTCACATCAAAGTGCTCCTCCTCCTCACCTCTAGTATACTTACCACTTCTTGTTAGTTGACTTTCATCTGTTTCCACCTCCCTGCCCTGCACCTCCTGGTCACACTTTCTCACTCCTGCTGCTTCTTTCTTTCTCTCCACAGCGTCTCACACATATAATCTTCCTCCACCTCCTCCTCCTCCTCCATCTCTCTATCTCTCGAGTGCACAAACACATCCAGACCCCTTGAGGGGGGGTCACGACTGAGGCGTGCTGTTAATTAGCCGGCAGTGGTTGTTGTAGCGCTGCGATGGTCGGGTGTAATTAATTAGGTGGCATGTGCACAGTTGGAAAAAAAAGAGCGAGCGGAGAGGTGGAGTGAGAGGGAGAGAAATATCGGCTATCAGTCCTCCTTTTATTCTCTGAGCTGAAATGAGTTCCCCTAATGAGAAAGAATGAGATGCTCCCAACCAGGGAAGAAAGCATTTTGTCCTTTACATGTTCTCTCTGCCTCTCCTCCGCTCGCCGCTCTGTCACTGCCTTGTTCTCTTTTTCATCTGCCGATCACATCCAGGCGATTGCTGGTGGGGTGCCAGCGAGCCGGAGTCACCAGACATGGATCTCCCGCATGAGCAAAGCCTCGGGGACACATCCAGACACATGCATCTACAGTGACGACCACTATGCCATACCACAGCAGAGATGGTATATAATCCAGACAAGTTCTCCCAGGTCTGTGCGTCCGTGGGAGATGCTGGGCCTGTAGGAACACCTCAGTGTGAAGGCTGCAGTTCTACTGTATGTGTGCCGGTGGTTTGTTGTGAGGAAAATCGAGAGAGAGAGAGAGAGAGAGAGAAGAGGAGCAGGGAAGAGATGGTTGTAGAGATCTCAAAAAGGCTTCGAACATGTGGGAGGGATGCAAGAGGTTCGCTGACACTCAGAGATCTATTGATCCTCTCCACAGTTCAACGCTGACTCCTTGACCTCATTCTGAAGCACCTGCGTTTGTGTGTGTGTGTGTTTTTGTGTGTGTGTGTGTGTGTGTCAAAGGCGTAACCCAGTGCGAGGTATCTGTTTACAATAACCGCAGAGAATCTCAACTGGTGTCAACCTGTCTGCTTTTAGTGCATCATGAATATTTAGACGCACAAACTGGCCCGCCCTCGCAACACACTCTTCCTGCATAACATTTAAATCCTTCCACAACCTCACACAGGCATACAAGCCCCCCACCCCCCCCAACATCCACACACACAAACTCCTCTCCGCCTATATAGTGTAAACTGAATGGCTGCCGCGCCCATTCGATCGCCCGTGGGACTCAAACGCTCCGAGGCGACAGGTTTATGGACAGTTTGCCCACGTCAGCTGAGACGGACGGCTATTTACAGCCCGGGCGCTTCACACTCCGGACACTGGCAGTTAGCATAAATCCCCCCTCGGCGGGATCAGCCAGCGGATAATTCACATTGGCGACAATGCCGTAACAATAAATCTCCAAACATACCCACAGCTGTATACAGCGGGGGGATCACTCAGGCCTTTTTAACCTTGTTAATGCTACCGTGGGACACACGGACGTACGCGACACGCACACGTCACGCACACGCTGTAGATCTGTATCTCAGTTATTTACGGCCCCCTGCCATCACGTTAACAACCGGCCACTTGCTTCTCCTCTCCCTCCGCCTCGCTCTCGCCCCTCCCTTCCCCTCCGTCTCTCGTCCCCCTTCAACTATCATTTAGCTTTACGAGGTGTTCTAAAAGAAGCTGGAGATGTGCGCCCCTCCCTCCCCCACCCTTTATGTCAGAGATATTGATATCCTCCATAAGTCAGACCGCAACCTCTCTCTGTTACTGAGGAGAAATTGATGACAGGGAGGTGTGACAGGAGCCGAGCGGAGCTGGCAGGAGAGTTGTAAGAGTTTGGCTGTGTGTGTATATCGGAGTCTGTGTTTGTGTGAAAATGAGGCCCTCCACAAGTGTGCGCTGCATACAAACAGACTCATCAAGGGGACGAGAGCGGCTGGTTTGGCGAAGCAGCAGGTTAAGCGACGGAGAAGACCACTAATCGAGAGAAAACTGCAGAGATGTGGACGGATGGAGGAGGAGGAGGAGGCGGCCAAATCTGCAGATCTGTCCCCTTCTTTACGAGCCATCCCTCTGCGCCTGATACTGTTGCTATAAACACAGGGTCAGCTGAAGTGTGCCTGTTTATAAGGTCCATCTCTCCAACCGAGCATATCACGGAGCCTATGAAATCCCGATCGGCCCGCTGTGGTGTGTGTGTGTTTGTGTGTGTGTGTGTGTGTGTGTGTGTGCATCTCCTCCGTGTGAGTTTGTGTCTGGGTGTGTGCTGGTGTTTTCCATCAGAGCCATTAGCAACCATCTGTCTCCCACGTGAACAGCAGAATCAAAGCCCAACTCTCTTTGCATTGTGTAGTACACTGTGTGAGTTCACCAGCGAGCGCTTGTTGGTGTGCGTACATCTCTGAGCGCTGGTGTGTGCGTCGCAGCAGAAGGTACAGTACAACCGCTGCAACGCCACGACAACACGGCGTCTCTCCTATCAGAGAAGCACACCTGGTCATCACTCAGCGCGGAGCTTATGCTCGGATCTCTCTCTTTTTTTATTCATTTTTTTTTTTTTCTGCAAACTGTTTTAGCATTCAGTGGGTGCATAGCTACTAGAGGAGATTAGAGTCATCTCACATGAAGAGATACTAAGTCACCTTCACCACGTGGTTGGTCCAAGGTTGAGTCATGCTAACTTGCTTAGCACGCAGAATTTGGTCTCCTCAGATGTGGCTAAATGGTGTGATTAGTAAATTTATTTACTGTGTGAATTGTCTTTTTCCTGCAAATGTGTGTGTGTGTGTTTGTGTGTGTTCTTTTTTGTTGTTTTTATTCTCCCGGGGATGAAAAGGTTTGTTTGATTAATTAATGCTGTTAGACATGAATGTAACTGATCAAAGCAGCACATTTGCATTTTGCATTTAATTATTCATGAGATGCGATTGCTTATGAATTAGGACACCTGCATCCCCTCTCCAGCTCAGACACTCACTCCTGCACATATGCACACGCACACGCACACGCACACACACACAGACACACACACACACACACACAGGCCCATCCAGGGATGTGACCTGATGTGTTGAAACAGGCCTCTGTCTGTGTGCTCTGCTGTGCGCTGGGACGCAGGTCACCGCAGGTTCATGTTGGTGTGATTAGGTTATGTCGCCGCTCTGGCTGAGGTTCAAACCTTCTGATTGGGTTACTGTGTAGCGCTAAAGCTCAGACTGTCACCCTGACTGTATGATTCATCTCCATGGAGACAAGAGAAAGGCTCTGATCTAATTACCCATACTGCTGTCATCTCAGGCTTAAGGAGAGGGCCGGGTGGCGTGAATCAGGCGAGAGATGAAGAGGCAAGGGGTGGCACGTATACAGAGGTTGTAAAAAGAGGAATGACTGTGGAGGAAAAGAAAGAAAAAAAACCTCAAGTGCAAAGAGGAAAGAAGGATCTGATGCTAACAATAGAAGGCTTGATAAAAGCTGGTTATTTGTCTTCTTTCTTCCTCTTCTTCCTCATTTCTCCCCTCATCATCAGCAGCATCCAACTGCTGCACACATGGACCCTTGTTGCCATGGATATGAGCAATGGTTCTCCTGTTCTGCTCTATGGGGCTCGGTGATAAATGGCGGGATGAGGGGAAAGTTAATAATTCATCCCGGGGAGTGAGCGACTGTTGCGGGGAGCGTTACCTAGCGTATTGGGTTAAGTGCAGCAATTGCAGTGTGCCGAGCAATAGACTCACAGGAGGTGATGTATAAAAAATGAATAAAGGCTGAGTGGAGCCTGCTGGGAAGGAATTGCCAGGGGACTGCAGAGGGCGGAGGGGGGGGGGGCTGGCGTTGTGTTTTGGGAGGAAGGCTTTGTCATTTCCTCAGAAGAATCAGAAGAATCAAAAGGTATTTATTGCCAAGTAGGATAACACCTACCTGGAATTTGTTCTGGTTATTGGTGCATACAATGAACATAGAAACATAAAAACACAATAAATACACCACACATAAGAAAAACAATAATAATAATAAAAAAAACAATATATATTTACTCACTATTTACTTCTTATTTACTCACTTTTTCTAATATTCATACAAGGTAGCATTTATTTAGACATAAACATATCTATATAAAAATATATAAAAGACCAAAGATATAAAAAGTGAAGTAAAAAGTGAAATTCAAAATGCAAAAAGCAAAACAGTGAACGGTGTCAAATTGCAATATGCAATGTAATACAGTATAATATAATATAATATAATAAAGTAAAATATAAAATAAAAAATATGTGTTAATGTAACACATCCTTGAGGTGTGGGGGCGGAATAAAAGTCCAAGTCAGGTGGGGGTCCCGGGCCTTGTTGATAAGGCCAACTGCAGTTCTTGAAGTTATAGGATTGTAAAGAACAGGTAAAAAAAAAACATTTGAGACTCAACAGAGCTGCAGGCTTTTCAGTAAAGATCTCCTCCCACACCACTTTTACTAGACATGGAAAACAGCTCAATACGCTTTGGGCTTTGAAGTGTGACAGCGGCAGCGACAGAGGAAGCTGCAGCAAAGCAGAGGTGCAGGGCCGAGCTGTGTGTACCTGGCTGGCATCATCAACGACTCATTGACACGCCCATGTATGGAAGGAGAGAGGAATACACATAGAGCTTTTCTTTTTTCTTTTTTTTAAATTCTCTTTTTATTTAGAACATTTCCATCACATACATTTAATACAGCTTTAGTCTGTCCAGGACATAAGAAAGGATGGATGTAGTAAGTTTGGGTGATTTTGTTCATATTGCCTTTCTGGGGTTTTGTTTTATGGACCTATAAACTACTCCATGTAGGAACAATAACAGAGGTAAAGAGAACACAACCGGGGAGCGCACATCACATCCAAACAAGGAGGATCAAACAAAACACAAGTATATTCAAATAAAATCTGATCTAACTAGTTTTACATACTCAGTCCATTTGGTCCAAGTCTTATAAAAAATGTCTTTCTCGACCTTGAGGGAAAAAGAGATCTTTTCCATAACATAAATCTCATACACAATTTCAATCCATTCATCATGGTGGGAGGGTCCACTCTTAACCGTTTCCTCGTGACACATTTCTTACCAGCTGCCAACAGTATAGCGAGCAGTTTTTTGTCTTTTATGTTCCACGTTTCAAACAATATATTGCCCAAAAACAAAGTTTCACATTTTACACATAGAGCTTTTCTAATCCTCA